>NC_041386.1:356728014-356753446 GCF_002162155.2 Triticum dicoccoides | reverse complement strand
TCGCCTAAGTTTGTAAAATCCTACTGAGTGGTGAGCAACCCTCTCACTCGGGGGCTTAGCTGTAGTCCAGTACTCGCCTAAGTTTGTAAAATCCTACCGAGTGGTGAGCAATCCTCTTACTCGGGGGCTTAGCTGCAGTCTAGTACTTTCCTAAGTTTGTAAAATCCTACCGAGTGGTGAGAAACCCTCCCACTCGGTGGCTTAGCTGCATTCCAGTACTCGCCTAATTTTAAAAAATCCTACTGAGTGGTGAGCAACCCTCCCACTCGGAGGCTTAGTTGCAGTCCAGTACTCGCCTAAGGTTTAAAGTCTGTCCCTATCCGCAAGGATGACGAGGTACAGGTCGACTTCAACCTTCCCCTTAGGAGTTGCGCCACAAGTACAACGTACGCTGCATCCCTATCCGCAAGGACGACGAGGTGCAGGTAGACCGCGGCCTTCTTCTCCGAGCTACGGCACAAGTACAATGTACGCTCCATCCCTATCTGCAAGGACGACGAGGTGCAGGTCGACTGTGACCTTATTCTCCGAGCTACGCCACAAGTACGACGTACGCTCCATCCCCATCCGCAAGGACGATGAGGTGCAGGTCGACTGCGGCCTTCTTCTCCGAGCTACGCCACAAATACAATGTGTGCCCCATCCCTATCCGCAGGGACGATGAGGCGCTGGTCGATTGAACTCTCCACTTCAGGGCTACATCCCCAAGAGCAAATACCATGCGAAGGCAAATACAAACATATTCAAAAATAAACCAAGTTTAGATAGATCCTAAAAATTCCAGGCGACGGATCAAAAGTATTCGAGCATCAAGCCCGAAGGAGTTTAATGGATACAGCAACCACTCGGCATCCCGAGGCAAATTTAAGGCAAGTTTAAATCTCAAAGTTTGTTCATTCAGCAGGAGGAGGGCTCGCAGGTTCAACGAATTCGTCCAAGTTGATTCCATCTGCAATCCGAGTGGCGGAAGCTATGAAAGTCTCCATAAAGGACTAGAAATCGTGTCTTTTGGTGTTGGCGACCTTTACCGCCACCAGCTTATCTTTGCGAGCTTCCTTGCAGTGGACTCTTACCAAGGACAACGCCACGTCAGCACCACACTGGGCAGAGGACTTCTTCCACTCTTGCACTCGACTAGGAACCTTGTTGAGCCGAGTCATCAGAGATTCGAGGTCATTTTGAAGCATCGCCCTTGGCCAGAGTGATGAGTCGATCCGTGAAACTGCCACCTTCATACGAGCGAGGTACCTTGTGACACTGGCGACATGGGATTCCAGTCGAAGCACATTCATGGCAGCCTCGTCACCGACTGGAGAAATGATAGGGTCTAAACCTGTCTCGATCCGTCCAGTTTCCTCGTCAAAGTTTTGGCATAATTCTGCAGTCAAAGAGTTAGTGAGTCGACTGGACAGGACTAACTTGCAAGTAGTAAAGCAGTCGGATTAAAATGAGTACCTTCCAGCATAAGAAAGAGCTTCTTGGCAAGAGTTCTCTAGAGCAAATTATCCTTCTTCAGACAAGTTACCTCTTCAGAGCCATCTTATCCTTCTTCAGACAAGTTACCTCTCGGTTGGATTCAGTGAGAGAGGACTTCAGCTTGCTTACTTCTTCTTCCAACACTCCGACCAAAGCCATCTTCTGGTCTACAAGGACAGTCTTATCTTGGGCCTCCTTCTGCGCAGCTGCAAGGTCCAAGTCCTTCTCCAGAGCCAACCTCATTTTCTCTACAAAATAAGCAATTGGATCAAACAAGAGATCAAAGAAATATTTTAAAGGACGATCGACGTGAGCAGTCGACAGGCAGTTACCTTCCATACCAGCAGCTTCATCTTGAGCTTTCTTCAATTTTTGTTGGGCCAGCTCCAAGTCAAGGTTGAGTTGCCTCTACTTCTCCTCATATTCGGCGAACTTGGAAATGAGAGTACAAGATTTCTGCAGAAGGTAAAAGACATGTCAACCGACAAGATCAAAGATTATTTACTTCTGAGTGAATAAAACTTAAAAGTTTACTCAGACCCCAGCTGATTGCCTGCAGTCGACCGCGGTCTCGGGGACTACACCCAGCGGGAGCACTTGGCGTGCCCCCACTGATACATACCCCACTCGACTGGTCCGCCCAGGTCGAGTAAAAAAAGAGAAGAAAGAGAAAAGAACTATTCAGACCCTAGCCGACTGCCAGCAGTCGACCGCGGTCTCGGGCACTACACCCAGTGGGTGCACTTGACGTGCCCCCACTGGTTCAGATCCCACTCAGACGGTCTGCCCGGGTCGAGTGGAAGAAAGGAAAGTGAAAACTACTCAGACCCCAGGGGTGTACTTAGCGTGCCCCCACCAGTTCAGATCCCACTCGCCTAGGCCGAGTGGCAGAGCGCAAATACTAAAGACAACAAAACACCCAGTGGGTGTACAGATTCGACGCAAACAATAAAAGATTGTATGAAAGAAAATATTTCAGGTAGCATATCCTAATAGAACAAGGTCAGTCGAAAGCCAACTTACCTGGACACTGGCCCAAAGAGCCGCACAGGCATCATAAGCAGCCTGGCTGTTGTCATGCACCGTCTTCATCCACTCCATCATCATGCTAGCTTGACGGATAGCCTCCGCAGCGGCGTCCGACTGGCTTTCCGGAACATGATAGTTGGTGAAGAAAGGAGCAGATGGCCCAGATGCGGGAGCTTGGAGCTCCGAGGCATGGGGTCGGGCGGCTGAAGGAAACACTGGTACAATCAACGGTGCAGGGCGCTCACTCGACAATGGGACAACAAAAGTTATAGAGGCCCCACCTGCATCTTCAGGTTGTCGGACAGTTGGTTCCGTCGTCAGTCCCGGCTGAGATGTCTTGCCAGCCGCTACTTCTTTGTTCTTTCTGGGCCTCGGGGCCACATCTTCATCATCATCCGGAAGCTCGATAACGTTGGGTGGGGCTGCAAATAAATCGGTCGACCCCTTGAATCGCCAGAATTTAATTGAGCAAATAATCAAGAACAAGATCACGAGAATTGTACCTGGGTTGGAGGTAAGCGCGTCTTCCATTTCCTCATCTCGGTATTGGCGGGAGGAAGTTCCAGAGGTAGCAGCACTACAAATATCAGCATTCAGTCGGTTATGTTCTGTTGCTCGAGTCGACCAAAAGATCAGGTCAGATGGTTACCTAGAGATGGTGGGAATGGTCACTTTGATTCTCGGCAAAGCCTTCGGCGGTTTGGAGGATGCGACCTTCAATGGTTTCTGTGCTGGAGGCGGTGCGGTTTTGACCTGTTTAGATACCTTCTTAGTCGGCACCGGAGAAGACGTCCGAGGGCACTTTGAAGAGTGCCCAGTTGGTGCGGCCACCAGGTCAGGGGTGCTTGCCGGGTCGTGAGCGTGCTTGGACCTCCTTTCTTTGTGAGGAGGCTAGTCGACCTCTTCTTCGTCACTCGGGTTGTCGCTCTCCTCGTCCTCCTCTGCATTCGAGTGCCACTCGCCGCTCTCGCCCCCGCTCACCTCTCCCTCGACATTTTGCTCCTGCACTCCATTCGACATTGAGTACATATCAACAAGAGCCTGAAAGACAAGGAATAAAATAAAGATAGTCGACCGTCAACAGGAAGCTACATAGTAAAACAAGAAGACACTCGACAATGCAGAATCTTACCTGTTCCAGCTGGCGCGAATGGTTGAATGGAACCACCCTCCTGGACCCTCGGGGATTATCCTTGTTGCTGGCAATACCTCTCAGCCAATGCTCCACTGTGTCCTCACTGACATCCTCCGGGTGGATCCGAGTGGAATCCTCGAGTCTTGAGTACATCCACATCAGATGGTCACGAGCTTGGAGTGGTTGGATGCGTCGACTGAGGAAGACCTCCAACAAGTCCATACCGGTCACTCCGTCGCGAACAAGTTGGACAACCCGCTCGACCAACACCTTCACCTGCGCCTTCTCCTTCGGGATTACTCTCAAGGTGGAGGGCTTCTCCACTCGAGCCATGGAAAAGGGTGGAAGTCTAGTCGACTGGCCTGGGGTCAGCTGGTCCTTGTAGTAGAACCAGGTCGACTGCCAACCCCGAACCGAGTCGGGAAGGATCTTAGTTGGGAAAGTGCTTTTGTTCCTCATCTGAATTCCAAGACCTTCGCACATCTGTATCATGTGCGTCCTCTCGTCACTTGGGTTGGCCTTCTTGACCGTCTGACAGCGACATGTGAATATATGCATGAAGAGACCCCAGTGTGGTCGACAACCCAAGAAGTTCTCGCACATAGACACGAAAGCGACAAGGTACATGATGGTGTTTGGAGAAAAGTGGTGGAGTTGAGCCCCAAAGAAGTTCAAGAAACCGCGAAAGAAAGGGTGGGGAGGCAAAGAAAACCCGCGGTCGACATGGGTGGCAAGGAGAACGCACTCACCCTCCTGCGGCTTCGGCTCAGTCTCATTCCCCAGGAGCCGCACGGATTCGTGGGGGATCAGTCCCCCCTCAACCAGGTCGTCAATGTCATCTTGGCTGATTGTCGAGCGGATCCAGTGTCACATCCCTAGCTTTACCCTGGCCTTGGACTAGCTTGGTTGCTACACCATGTTTAAATTCAAATGAAATTTGAATTGAGGAACTTTCAAAGCCTCAGAATCCTGTAAAAAAATAATCAAGATAAAATTGCTTCAAATATGTCCGAGAAAATGTTCCTGTTATCCTCTGGAAATATTGGCAAGAGGAAAAATCCAAATCAATATTTTTGGTATCTCAGAAACATTTATTTTGGGCATTTGAATTAAATCAATAGCTATTTGAATTGGATTTATATCTACTATTAAATAAATATAGGTCCAATAATTCTGAAATATTTTGTGGAGCATTGGTTTAATTCTTTTAGCTCCTAAAAATATTTTCAGAAGCAAAAAAAATTGAATTGGTTTCAGAACCAAATTCAAAACAAACCTGTAAAATAGAAAACAGAACAAAATTAGAAAAAAAACAGGAAAGGACAAAACCCTTACCTGCAGCCCACCTGGCGGCCAGTAGGCCGACCCAGCCCACCAGGGGCAGAGTCGTCTTCCACCTTGCGCCAGTCGGACGCAGAGCGTGTGCCCGACGCGCGCGCGCCCGTAGCTCGCCACCTCCTGCTTGCCGCCGACCGCCTGGAGCTGGCTAAGGGCGCCACGCAACCCCTCTGGCCCTCTAACAATCTCCCCGTGCTCCTCCCCCTCCTCCGCTCTCCCCCTCGCGGCCACCCGAACGCAGCCGTCGCCGCCTCTCACCACCACCGCGGCCACCGCACTTCCCACACCTTGTCGCAGTGCCAAATCGCTCCGCCACGACGCCTCGCTTGTTCAAGCCGAATAACACCACCCCGGACGGCCTAGAATGATGCCCCCGAGCTCGTCTTCCTCACCGGCATCCGATGACCGCCGCCGTCGATTTGCCATCTCTGCCGCCTCCTCGACCCAGCTGAGCTTCGCCTCGACACTATGGTGAGCTCTGCTGTATTTCCCCCTGCTCCCTGAGCTCGTTTTTGTCCCCTAGCTAGCTGCCCCGTCGGACCCGAAAGCTCGCCGCCGTCAAGCTTCATCACCGCCGCGGCGAGAGTCAGTTATGACCGCAACCGAGCACTGAAACATGCTCAGAACGCCGTCAGGAGCCTAGAACACTCATCCGTTGCTCCTGCCATGCGCTGTAGCGTCGTTTCCGCCGATGCCCGATCTCCGGCCGCCGCCCTGGTGCTCGCCGTCGTCGACTCCGGGCACCCCGTGACCTGCCGCTGCCTCTGTTGGATGCGCGGGAGCGTGGGCTTCCTCCTGGTGCCCTCAGCGCACCTAGCCACCGCCCCTGGCGCCACTTCGGCAAGCCACCGCCGCTCTGGGTCGTCGGCGTCGTCTAGCCACCGGCGCAATCTGACGTGGCCGCGTACCACTAATGACGCCCTAATTAACCCCCTAGAGCCACTACCATGTGGGCCCTAGTACCTGTTTAGGTTAGTTTTATTTTCTGTTTAGTTTAGTTCATAAACAGTGGGACCCACCCGTCAGCATTGACTCTGCTGACGTGGCCATTGACCAGGCCCACCAGTCAGCGGCACTAACCAGCCCCGTGTCACTGACGTGTGGACCCCACACGTCATGTTTGACCCGGGGCAGCCCTGTTGACCTGCTGACGCCAGCATGATGCAATGCTGACGTAGTTAATTATTTTCTGGATTTAAAATAATTCAGAAATTCCAGAAAATGCCCAAAACTTCTAAAATTCATAGAAATTAAACCGTAACTCCAAATGAAATAATTTATATATGAAAAATTATCAGAAAAATCCAAAGAATCTGATTATGGCATTATCATGCATATTTGAACAACTTATGCCTGCTGATCAGGTCAAATCATATAAGTGGCATTTAAATAATCACATATGGAGTTGAATTTGAGTCTTTGATTCAAACCAACTTCATTTAATCTGGTTTTAGTTGCATCAGCTCAAATCACAACATATTGACATGTCATGATCATGCATCATAATGTGCATTGCATTGATTGTATTCTTTCTGTGTTTGCCGGTGAATGTTCCCCCCTCGGTAGACGTATGTTTCGACGATGTGATCAATGACACCGATGAAGAGTTATACTATCTTCAGAAGTGCCAGGAAAGCAAAACACCCTTGTTCATTCCGATACAATCCCACTCTCTCGCTCCTGCTCTCTTTTACTGCATTAGGACAACAACGATTCAAATGTTACATGTTACGGTAGTTGAACCCCTTTCCTCTGCATGACCTGTCATTGCCACAGTAAATAGATGAAACCCACTAGCATGAGTAGGAGTTGTTTGAGCCCTGATGTGCCTACTCATTCATGCTTGTTTGTCATGCCTGGTATTGCATAGAGTTGTGTTGGGTCTGATTCATCGAGAATAAGTTGGACTGGTGATGAACATGTCCTACTGTGTGTGAGCTAAGTGTGTGAACACGATTTGGTAAAGGTAGTGGTGAGAGGCCATGTAGGAGTACATGGTGGGTTGTCTCATGGAAACCGTTCTTAGGAACTGAGTTCTGTGTTTGTGATCCATGAACAACTACTACCACTCATTGGGATCCTTAATTGACCCTCTCAGCTTCTTAATCACCCTAGTACTCTATCCCGGAGTTGCAACTAGTTTCTGGTGTTTGTAGGTTATGTGTTGGCAGACGTGCGTAGCACTGACCCCAGGGGTGGGCTATGATGCGGTAGATACACCATGGCACGGTGTACTGGGCGCCCGTTTGGTGTCTCGGGAACCCTGTTCACATCGTTCGGGGCCGTATGTGGAAACCTCGGCCGAACTCCCTGCGGATGGAACCTGGATAGGCGATAAACATGTACTAGAGACTTGAGTGTTTAGGTAGTCCGTGGCCGACACCCTCGTTGGGTTTCCACTTGAAGGTTGCCGAGTACGTGTCGTGTAACCAACGGTAAGTGGTGGGAGCGTGTGTGAAGAAGTACACCCCTGCAGGGTTATCATTATCTATTCGAATAGCCGGATTCCTCGGATATGGAAACTTGGACCCCTTGCATAGTTCATAGACAAGTGAAAGTGGATACACTAAAATGCGCAAGATAAGCGTGAGTGCTATGGATGGTGTTCTCGTGGGAAGACAGGAGCGGATCCATAGTGGTGTATTGAATGGTGAATATGTGGACTCGTGTGCGCCACCTTAAAAGAGTTACTTGCAGTCGTAGTTTAAGATAGCCACCGAGTCAAAGCTGGCTTGCTGCAGTTAAACTCCACCACCCCCTTGTTGATACTGATGCATATGTAGTTAGTTCTGATGTAAGTCTTGCTGAGTACATTTGTACTCACGTTTGCCTATTTTATGTTTTGCAGAGAGACTTCAGTCTCGCTAGTAGTTCCACACGGACTTCGATGTTTAGCTTGTTACCTCAGCTACGATTTTGTGCCCTCAGTAGGATCTGGTAGATAGTCAGGCTTCTCAGCCTTTTTCATTTGTAGATGTCTGTACTCAGACATGTTAATCTTCCGCATGTGCTTCGATTTGTATGCTATGATTTTTTGGTCATGAGACCCATGTTTGTAATATCTCGCTCCTCGGAGCCTAATGAATAAATACTTGAGTCGTAGAGTTATGTTGTGATGCCATGTTGTATTTGCACATATCGGGCATATGTGTGTATGATTCAAATGCTTGGTATGTGTGGGATCCGACAATCTAGTTGTTTATCCTTGGTAGCCTCTCTTATGGGGAAATGTAGTCTAGTGCTTCCTTGAGCCATAGTAGTCCGCTATAGCCCGGTTCACGGAGTCCTGCTAGCCCAGCACTACTGCTCAGGACACTTGACTGGCCGGCATGTGTTTCATTTCGTTCCTGTGTCTGTCCCTTCGGGGAAATGTCACGCGGTGACATCCGGAGTCCTTCCTAGCCTGCTACAGCCTGGGTTACCGGAGTCCTGTTAGCCCAGTGCTACAGCCCGAATTCACACGTTGCTGACCGACATGCTCGAAGTTGATTCATGTATGCCTGTCCCCATAGGTTAGTGCCGCTTTGGGTTCACGACTAGCCATGTCGGCCTGGGTTCCCTGTCATATGGATGCTAGCGACACTATCATATACGTGAGCCAAAAGGTGCAAACGGTCCCGGGCCATGGTAAGGCGACACCCGTGGGAATACCGTGCGTGAGGCCGCAAAGTGATATGAGGTGTTACCGGCTAGATCGATGTGACTTGGAATCGGGGTCTTGACAGCTTTGGTATCAAAGCCTGACTACCTGTAGGATTACCAAGCCAAACTCGTCGAAGTCGTGTCTAGAAATATTTTAGTTATACAAGGGAATTGATTGTGGAAGGGAACGTAAGGCTCTTTTTACTTCTTTACCTTATGCCCTTCTGATCTGATTCAACCTCTTCTTTTCTACGGGGATTAAGAACTAGGCTTTCTCATCTTCTATCAGGATCACGTGTTACTAATCCGTAGACTTATAGGATTGATGGTTTCAAGCCTTAGTTTAGTTCCTACTACTTCCATATGTCATAGCTGGCCTCAGAACTTTGATATTGCGATGTTGAGTGGTTATGCCACAATTTTTGCAGGATGTGTCAAATCTTTTTGAGCATTTATAGCCGTTATGCTGTCCAAGTCATCCCAAGTTTCTAAACAATCTGATGCATTTGTAAATTCCTTCTTCTCGTTTTCGATGTTCCTTTGGTCAGAATAAGCACACTAACCGGTGCATTGAGGTACTCTATTGCCTCGGTTTATAGGTTGGAGCTATTATTATGACCCTAGGTGTTTTAGGGAGTCACCTAATGATCTAGCCATGTTTTGCATCCCCGGTGTGTGATTCTGGCCATTATTCTTGAAAGCATCCCGTGATGCCATTTAGTAGTATGTATTCTACTCCTGGGTTCTTGACCCAAGATTCACTCTACTTACCTCGTGTTGATAGTGTTGCTCGTACCTTTAGGATATTAGTAACCTTTTGTGATAGTCCTCGAGGTCCGTGGTATTTCCTTCTTCCAAATATCATGAACTGCTTATGGCAGAAGTTCTTCTGAACCAAAAGATCACAACCAGAGTGCTCTTAATGGGTTCTCCATTCTACATTGTGATTCTGCCAGTTCTACCTTTCTGCATGGGTTATCCGGAAGAAATGTTGAGCTTTGCTCGACATACTAATCTATGCATCCACAACTCAGAAAGATATATGTTCCTTTGAGTTGTGCCTCTTTAGTTGTTTCTGACCTCCGTCTATCAATTGATAGTTGAGAGTATGTGTGCATTCGTTCATCGTTGCCCTTACTCTTGCATTCCATCAAGCCATTCTATCTCGGAATTACTAGCAGAAACAAACTCCAGTACCTTATCCATTTCTAGGATTGGGTCAAAGCAGTTGTAATCCGCAGATCAAAATGCCAATCTAGCTTTTGCTCTGTTCTACCATGGAGTGTCACCTTCTTCTTATCAAGAGAGTCATGAGAATTGCACCACCTCTTATGAATTCTTGATTTAGTGATACTTCTTGCCATCATTGCTCATTCCTTGGTTCCGTGTTGTTGTAACCGGAATTCTGGCAAGTGAATCATGATGTGTGGAATCAATACTCCTAGCAACTCTGTTGCTTGTAGTTAATGGACAATAATTTCATTCTTAGCATGTTGGTTATTGAATCATCATCATGAGATTTATCGTGTGACCTAGTCCATTTTCCCTGGTGCACTCCTCGAACAGTGACATAGGATTATGTCAATCCATCACTCTCTTGATCACATCGTCTTGCCCTGAAAAGCAAGATTGTTCTCGAGCTTAGTAACATATCGGTGGTTCGTGATTTTCCGGATATCTTCACGGAAGTATCACCAGGTCGTCCCCTGACCGATATGTTGAGTTTGTGATCAAGTTGGTTTTCCAATGAACCACTCTTTCTCCAAGAATCTATGTTGGATATCCCTGAGCTAGTTGGTTAAGCCAAACAACAATTTGGAGAGTTGGAAGAAAAGCTTGTCTGAATTAGTTCATTCCAAAGGGATATCCCTATGTGTGTGTGTGTTGAAGAAAGATGATACCTTCATCGGTTGGTCCTCATGATCAGTTATTGGATCTATTGTCTTGTCCAAACCTTGATTGAGTATGAGCTATTGTCAAATCAAATCAGAACCAACGATATTCGTAATGTTGTCTTACTCGTGGTTGACCCTCGAGCATGCATCATTATATCTTTGGGACTGACCAGTGCTATCACCTTGTTCACATAATGGTGGAATTCCAGTGATATGGAAATCCCGATGAGTTGTTGTTGAGACCATCAGTAGCATCTTACCTCCTCCATGATTCATGTTGAACATTAAGCTAGTGTTGGAAACTTTTGTAAGCATTTCTGCATGCTAGCTCATGAAGCATACACTTGGATGAAAGAAGTGATTTCCTTTAAATCACGTGCATTTGATGCAAGTTTCCGCCGTGGATTTGAGAAAGTTTGTTTTGCTTCCTTTGGAATCATCCCAAATCAGTCATGCATACGTGCGAAGTATTCTGTGGTTTGGAGACTTGCAACCTTCATTCTATATGTGTCCCTAGCACACCAAGCCAATGATTGATTTGTTCAAGGAAAAGGAGTTGTTGTGCCAATCCTAGGTCATGCACAAGACTTCATTACCTAGATGATGGTTCCCCACCTGAACTCGCTAGTATTTTATCATAAGACTACTATATGGTCATGCTTGTCTCGCACAGCGTGTTCACATGTGTTTAGCAAAACCAGCTCATGTTTTGGAGCTTGCTATCTTAGTTCATTTCCCGAGAATCTCGCAACATTATCTCATTAATTTGAGTTGCAACTGTTCCTTCTCCAGACATGCTGTCTGAAATATCCTGTTTCCAACCAGATCTGAATCTTAGGAAGATATGATGGTTGGAACATTCCCAACATTTGCATTTTGTTCCCAGCTTGCACCCCATCGTGCCAATTTTCCATGGGCTGCCCTTCTCAGCAGTTACTATCCAGGCTCATCTTCAAAGGTGGACTTACCATGGATCCCATCCATTTCCGATGATAAGCAAAAATCGTCCATTGCATTGTCTTCAACAAGGTAGTCCACATCATCCATTCTGTCTGGGTATGCCATCCCTTCTTACTCCTTCAAATGATTGCTCGAGATTTTCCCTAGGCTGGTATAGAGAATTTTATTGATCTCTGGATCAAAAGTAATTCTTTTTGCCACTTAAGGGATAATTCTACGAGTCATCCTTCTCTAGGGTGTCTCGTTATGGTATCATGGCAACTCAAATCCTCTCTACATTGACAACCATTCACCACCCTCTTAGGTGTGGAATTATTGTCTACCTAGTGAACCCTCATCATCTGTTCCACTCCACCCCTCTGGATGTATGCTCCGTGTCTCAGCTCGAAAGATGTTTCAGCGTCTCGCTCCATGAGTTGATCCTAAGTTGTTCGACCTTCGATAAGATCAATCCTTCTAGAGTTTTCTCTTCCTCTCATTGTCATGTTAGTTGGAGTTCTCGGGGCAAGACATCGAGACAATGATGGTGATCGAATCAACGTTCTTATGAAGTGCCACGTGGATCATGAAGATCGTGTTAGTTTGCGTTCCCATTTCTTTTCCCTACGCTTGAATCTCGGGACGAGATTCTTGTTTAGTGGGGGTGAGTTGTCACATCCCTAGCTTTACCCTGGGCTTGGACTAGCTTGGTTGCTGCATCATGTTTAAATTCAAATGAAATTTGAATTGAGGAACTTTCAAAGCCTCAGAATCCTTTAAAAAATGATAAAGATAAAATTGCTTCAAATATGTCCGAGAAAATGTTCCTGTTATCCTCTGGAAATATTGGCAATAGGAAAAATCCAAACCAATATTTTTGGTATCTCAGAAACATTTATTTTGGGCATTTGAATTAAATCAATAGCTATTTGAATTGGATTTATATTTACTATTAAATAAATATAGGTCCAATAATTTTGAAATATTTTGTGGATCATTGGTTTAATTCTTTTAGCTCCTAAAAATATTTTCAAAAGCAAAAAAATTGAATTGGTTTCAAAACCAAATTCAAAACAAACCTGCAAAATAGAAAACAGAACATAATTCGAAAAAAACAGGAAAGGACAAAAACCTTACCTGCAGCCCACCTGGTGGCCCAGTAGGCCGACTCAGCCCACCAGGGGCAGAGTTGTCTTCTACCTCGTGCCAGTCGGACGTAGAGCGTGCGCCCGACGCGCACGTGCCCGTAGCTCGCCACCTCCTGCTTGCCGCCGACCGCCTAGAGCTGGCTAAGGGCGCCACACAACCCCTCTGGACCTCTAACAATCTCCCCGTGCTCCTCCCCATCCTCTGCTCCCCCCTCGCGGCCACCCAAATGCAGCCGTCGCTGCTGCTCACCACCACCGTGGCCACCGCACTCCCCACGCCCTGCCGCAGTGCCAAATCGCTCCGCCACAACGCCTCGCTTCTTCAAGCGAAATAACACCACCCCGGACGGCCTACAGTGACACCCCCGAGCTTGTGTTCCTCACCAGCATCTGACGACCGCCACCGTCGATTCGCCGTCTCTGCCGCCTCCTCGACCCAGCTGAGCTTCGCCTCGACACTACTGTGAGCTCAGCCGTATTTCTCCCTGCTCCCTGAGCTCATTTTCGTCCCCTAGCTAGCTGCCCCGTCGGACCCGAAAGCTCGCCGCCATCATGCTTCATCACCGCCGCGGCGAGTCAGTTATGACCGCAACCGAGCATTGAAACATGCTCAGAACGCCGTCAGGAGCCTAGAACACTCATCCATTGCTCCTGCCATGCGCTGTAGCATCGTTTCTGCCGACGCCCGATCTCCGGCCGCCGCCCCGGTGCTCGCCGTCGTCGACTCCAGGCACCACGTGACCTGCCGCTGCCTCCGTTGGATGCGCGGGAGCGTGGGCTTCCTCCTGGTACCCTCAGCGCACCTAGCCATCACCCCTGGCACCACTCCGGCGAGGCACCGCCGCTCTGGGTCGTCGCCGTCGTCTAACTGCCGGCGCAATCCGACATGGCCGCGTGTTTACCACTAATGACGCCCTAATTAACGCCCTAGAGCCACTGCCATGTGGGCCCTAGTACCTATTTAGGTTAGTTTTATTTTCTGTTTAGTTTAGTTCATAAATAGTGGGACCCACCCGTCAGCATTGACTCTGCTGACGTGGCCGTTGACCAGGCCCACCAGTCAGCAACACTAACCAGCCCCGTGTCACTGACGTGTGGACCCCACATATCATGTTTGACCCGGGGCAGCCCTGTTGACCTGCTGATGCCAGCATGATGCAATGCTGATGCAGTTAATCATTTTTTGGATCTAAAATAATTCAGAAATTCCAGAAAATGCCCAAAACTTCTAAAATTCATAGAAATTAAACCGTAACTCCAAATGAAATAATTTATATATGAAAAATCATTAGAAAAATCCAAAGAATCTGATTATGGCATTATCATGCATGTTTTAACAACTTAGTCCTGCTGATCAGGTCAAATCAAATAAGTGGCATTTAAATAATCACATATGGAGTTGAATTTGAGTCTTTGGTTCAAACCAACTTCATTTAATCTGGTTTTAGTTGCATTAGCTCAAATCACAACATATTGACATGTCATGATCATGCATCATAATGTGCATTGCATTGATTGTATTCTTTCTGTGTTTGCCGGTGATTGTTCCCCCCTCGGTAGACGTATGTTTCGATGATGTGATCAATGACACCGATGAAGAGTTATACTATCTTCAGAAGTGCCAGGCAAGCAAAACCCCCTTGTTCATTCCGATACAATCCCACTCTCTCGCTCCTGCTCTCTTTTACTACATTAGGACAACAACGATTCAACTGTTACATGCTGCGGTAGTTGAACCCCTTTCCTCTGCATGACCTATCATTGCCAAAGTAAATAGATGAAACCCACTAGCATGAGTAGGAGTTGTTTGAGCCCTGATGTGCCTACTCATTCATGCTTGTTTGTCATGCCTGCTATTGCATAGAGTTGTGTCGGGTCTGATTCATCGGGAATGAGTTGGACTGGTGATGAACATGTCCTACTGTGTGTGAGCTTAGTGTGTGAACACGATTTGGTAAAGGTAGCGGTGAGAGGCCATGTAGGAGTACATGGTGGGTCGTCTCATTGAAACCGTTCTTTGGAACTGAGTTCTGTGTCTGTGATCCATGAACAGCTACTACCACTCATTGGGATCCTTAATTGACCCTCTCGGCTTCTTAATCACCCTAGTACTCTGTCCAAGAGTTGCAACTAGTTTCTGGTGTTTGCAGGTTATGTGTTGGCGGCCGTGCGTAGCACTGACCCTAGGGGTGGGCTATGATGCGGTAGATACACCATGGTACGGTGTACCGTGCACCCGTTTGGTGTCTCGGGAACCCTGTGCACATCGTTCGGGGCCGTATGTGGAAACCTCGGCCGGACTCCATGCGGATGGAACCTGGATAGGCGATAAACCTGGACTAGAGACTTGAGTGTTTAGGTAGGCCGTGGCCGACACCCTCATTGGGCTTCTGCTTGAAGGTTGCCGAGTACATGTCATGTAAACGACGGTAAGTGGTGGGAGCGTGTGTGAAGAAGTTGTAACGCCCCAGATATAACTTTCCCAATTTGTACTCCAACTCTTGCCGTTTCCGGCGTTAAGTTATATTTATTTCTCGGCTTCAGGTATTTGTCTCCGTGTGTTGTTTTCGTTTTCATGCATCTCATATCATGTCATCATGTGCATTGCATTTGCATACGTGTTCATCTCACGCATTCGAGCATTTTCCCCGTTGTCCGTTTTGCATTCCGGCGCTTCGTTCTCCTCCGGTGGTCAATTCTAGCTTTCTTCCGTGTGTGGGGATTAAACATTTCCGGATTGGACCAATACTTGCCAAGCGGCCTTGGTTTACTACCGGTAGACTGCCTGTCAAGTTTCATACCATTTGGACTTCGTTTGGTACTCCAACGGTTAACCGAGGTACCGAAAAGGCCTCGTGTGTGTTGCAGCCCAACACCCCTCCAATTTGGCCCAAAACCCACCAAACTCTGCTCCATGTCCTAGAGCGTTCGATCATGATCGCGTGGCCAAAAACCGCACCTCATTTGGACTCTCCTAACTCAACTTATGTCTATAAATAGACCCCTCCATTTTCGGATCTCTCCCTCTCCCCGAAACCCTAAAAAAATCCCGCTGCCGCCGGACGTGTCCGCGCCAGGCCGGACGCGTCTGCCCCGCCGCGCCCAGCCAACCCCGCTCCGCCACGTGACATGCCTGCCCGCCGCCGCCGCCGAAGCCCACTCGGCCTGGGGAGAGCCCCCGAGGCCCGAGCCACCGTCGCCCAACACCCGCGCGCCCACCGCCCTTCGTCTTCGCGCCCGGTGACCGGCGCCGCCACGGGCCACCACCGCGCCACCGCGGGCGACCGCGCCTCCCCGCCGCCCGGCCGGCCACCCCTCGCCGCCTCCTCGTCGCCCCGCCCCGGCGCCGCCCCGGCGCCGCCTACCACGCCGCCGCCCCGGCCCGGCCTCTCCTCCCAAGCTCCGGCCTCCTCTTCTTCCTCTCCGACAAGAACTCCGGTGGTGAATAGTGAAATCCGGCGAACTCTGATATCCGTGCCGATCTGGATCTAGATCTGGAAATTTCACGGTTGACTTTTATCCCCGTAACCCTAATTTTTATGCCTACTTTGACCTGCCGTAACTTTGCATCCGTAGCTCCGTTTTGGACATATAGTATATTAAAATGTCCGGCTCGACGAGTACATCATTTCATTCCATTGCATCATTTTCATTTGAGCTCCTCTTGATGCCCAAAATGCTGTTAGAAGGAGGCTTCGTGAGTTAATTGTCAGATCTGCTAGTTCATCTTAGGCTTTTGTCATTTTTGCCATGATTATTGTGTGCATGATATGCCTATGAGTCCTTCATATGTTTTGTTAAGAATTTTGTCTTCTTTCCATAGGTGCAACCCATGCATTTTTAGGATGTGTGTGGTGACTCGTGCAAGCTTGCAAAGTGAGGCACTCGGTAAATCTGTTTTCATAGACTTAGAAGTTTTCACAAAGTCTAGGATTATTTAGTTCATGATGCCATATGTTCAGCTTGTTTCCTAGTGATCCGTGCCTCTTTTGAGGATGATCAGTAAAGGAGTTTTGTTAATCATGTTATGCTCTATCCATCCATGTCTTTGTTTGCAATTATGGAGCACCCTAGCTCGAGCCAATCGAGCTCTACTTTTGCTTCGTTGTGAATCTGGGCAGATCGTCAACTTGTTTGCGATTTTGCCGATGTTATTGTAGTTGATCCGTGCGTGATATGCCATTGTTCTTGCCATGTATAGCTAGCATTTTGTGCCTTCTTAATGTATGTATGCCTGCTTTGCCATGACTTGCACCATGGTGAGTGCATCGAGCTCGTTTATATGCCTTCGTGAGTTATATTTCAGCATGTCTCAGTTTTCACTAAGTCTGAAAACTGATTATGTTTTTGCTATGTTCGTGTGCCTGTTAGTATATTTTGTGAACCCTTTTGGCCCCAGGTCACTTTGGGTCTTTTGTTAAGCTTGTTGAGTATCTCCATGCCATGTTCATACTTGTCTTAATCAGGTCATGTTTCATGTTGTTTTGCTGCTCCGAAGAGGGCTTCGTGATCTGAAATTTCAGAAAAGTGTTAATTTCACCAAGTCTGGAATTTGTTTTGCATTTGCGTTTTTGCCATGCTTGTTTGAACCTCATAATGGATGAATTTGCCGTGGCTCAGTGCTAGTCTTTTGTTAAGCATCTTGCGTGCATCTCTGCCATGTATTTTGTTGTCATGTTTGGTGGCTGTAGCATGTTCATTTCGTTGCATTTAGATGCCTACTTGCTGTAAATCGCAGACCGGTGTCATATCTTAAAACGCTTGCCATTTCCAAACCGTAACTCCGATTCCGGCGTTCTTTATATCGTTTTCAAGCGATTTCATCTCATCTTTCCAGTGGCACCCAAGGAATTCCAAGTTGAGGCCAGGTTCATGCATTTCCTGTCATATCTTGCATTTTGCATCCCGCATCGCATCCCGCATAACATATCATCATTTCATCTTATTGCTTGGTCTTGCACGTGGTTGATTGTATCCTTGTTGCTTGTTTGTCTTGTCTGGGTAGAGCCGGGAGACGAGTTCGCTACCGAGGAGCCTGTTGAGTTTGCTTGCGAGGATCCAGTCAAGTCTGACAACTATGCAGGCAAGATGATCATACCCTCGAAATCACTACTATCTTTGCTATGCTAGTTTGCTCGCTCTTGCTATGCCAATGCTACGATGCCTACCTTTTGCTTGTCAGCCTCCCAATTGCCATGTTGAACCTCTAACCCAGCTTGTCCTAGCAAACCGTTGATTGGCTATGTCACCGCTTTGCTCAGCCCCTCTTATAGCGTTGCTAGTTGCAGGTGAAGATTGGAGCCGTTCCTTGTTGGAACATTTATTTACTTGTTGGGATATCATTACATTGCTATGTTATCTTAATCCATCTATACACTTGGTAAAGGGTGGAAGGCTCGGCCTCTCGCCTAGTGTTTTGTTTCACTCTTGCCGCCCTAGTTTCCGTCATATCGGTGTTATGTTCCCAGATTTTACGTTCCTTACGCGGTTGGGTTATAATGGGAACCCCTTGATATTTCGCCTCGTTTAAAGCTTTTCCAGCAATGCCCAACCTTGGTTTTACCATTCGCCACCTAGCCTCTTTTTCCCTTGGGTTACCGGAGCCCAAGGGTCATCTTATTTTAACCCCCCCGGGCCAGTGCTCCTCTGAGTGTGGGTCCGACCAAGTAGACTGCGAGGCCACCTCGGGGCAACTTGAGGGTTGGTTTTACTCGTAGGATGTCTCATCTGAGTGTGCCCTGAGAAAGAGATATGTGCAGCTCCTATCGGGATTTGTCGGCACATTCGGACGGTGTTGCTGGTCTTGTTTTAACCTGTCGAAGTGTCTTGAGTTACCGAGATGCCAAGTCTGATCGGAACATCTTGGGAGGAGGTCTATTCCTTCATTGACCGTGAGAGCTTGTCATGGGCTAAGTTGGGACCCCCCTGCAGGGATTGAACTTTCGAAAGCCGTGCCCGCGGTTATGGGCAGATGGGAATTTGTTAATGTCCGGTTGTAGATAACTTGAATCTTAATTAATTAAAATGAATCAACTGAGTGTGTTACCGTGATGGTCTCTTCTCGGCGGAGTCCGGGAAGTGGACACGGTGTTGGAGTAATGTTTGTGCATGTTGTTCTTCTATATTCTTGCTCGCGCTTTGCCTCCTCTTCTCGCTCTCTTTTGCGAATAAGATAGCCACCATACTTGCTAGTAGCTTGCTGCAGCTCCACATATATTTGCCTTACCATTCCTTTAAGCTTAAATAGTCTTGATCGCGAGGGTGTGAGATTGCTGAGTCCCTGTGGCTCACAGATATTATAACTCCAGATGCAGGTCCAGGCGATTCCGCTCCAGGTGACAAGTACGAGCTCAAGTGGGAGTTTGACGAAGACTCTCAGCGATATTACGTGTCTTTTCCTGATGATTAGTAGTGGTGCCTAGTTGCGGTTCGATTCAGGGCCTTGTCGCATGTTGGGTTCTCTTCTATTTTCGCGCCGTAGTCGGGCCATGAGTGTTTGTATGATGGATGTTATTTATGTACTTTGATGTGATGTGGCGAGTGTAAGCCAACTATGTATCTCCGCCTTTTATTATATATTACATGGGATGTTGTGACGATTGCCTGACTTGCGACATTGCTTTCAATGCGGTTATGCCTCTAAGTCGTGCCTCGACACGTGGGAGCTATAGCCGCATCGAGGGTGTTACAAGTTGGTAATCAGAGCCTTCCCCGACCTTAGGAGCCCCATTGCTTGATCATTTTTAGAGGCCGAGTTGTGTCTAGAAAAATGTTTTGAGTCATTTAGGAATTATATATTGGAGAGCTTAGGAATTCTTTTTACTTCCCAGTCTCCTCATCGCTCTGGTAAGGCATCCTGACATAGAGTTTTGACTCTTCTCTTCTCAAATTTCACTAAAAAAAATTTAGGATCACGCAAGTATCTTAGAATCGTTCTGATGGCTTATGATGAGAATACTGTCTTGGTGCCTCCTGTCAGGGGTTTAGTGGAAGTGTCCCGGGGAGTTGAGCTCTGAGGTGTTGTCATCATAATTTTAGTGTTGCAATTCTGGAATACTTGAGATATGTTCGCCGACATCGAAAATCTCTTTTATGCAGTTCATTGGTGAGATAACCTCGACGCCACCCAGTATTGGGGCGGGAGTTCGGGAGTATCGCCATAACTTGTATAACTGATGCTTTTCGAAGGTTGAGGTAGATGGTTTCCAAAGTTTTCTTGGTTATGTGTTGAAGGATGGATACAGCTGGATGTAGGATTTTCTAGTTTGGGTGAGATATTATGCTTCCCCTGTATCCCCAACACCTGATTGCATAACCAGAAAAGTTCGGGAGTTTCATAGGTGGGAATTATAGTAGCTCTAGTTCTTCTTCCACGGTAAATGGTTTGAGACTGGGATTTCTTACCGATTATTCATTCTTGATCCGTACCTTGTTGATTTATTTCTCTACCTTAATTCTACGTGGCTTCTCAATTTATGGATATGTGACCATTTCAAGAGGAATGCATTCATTCATTTTGTTCGGATGTGAAGACTATATGTTGCAATTTTCATTCTGTTGGATTCAGCTTCAATATTTATCTACGAATGTGCTAATGGTGGTCAACCTCTTCAGGATGGCTCCTCCAACACGCACGACTCTGAATCCTGATCCGCCACCACCTCCACCTCCTCCAGAGGCATGGCAAGCTGTGATGGCCGCAACCAATGCAAACACACAGCTGATCATGCAAATTCTCCAAGAGCGCAATCAAGGCAGTCAAGGGAATCAAGGCAGCAATCAGAGTCACTTTGCTACACTCAACCAGTTCCTTGCTAACGGGCCAAAGACTTTCAGCAATTGTGTTTAGGCAACCAATGCTGACGATTGGCTTGTGGATCTGTGTAAGCATTTCGAGTGCAGTAACTTCAGGCCTGAGGACTTTGTCAAGTTCGCTTCCTTCCAACTCAAAGATCAAGCTGCAGAATGGTTCCAACAGTACAAGGATTCCAGAGGTGGACGTGTTATCACTTGGGATGACTTCCGTCGAGATTTCCGAGTTCATCATATTCCGCAGAGCGTGGTTGAAAGCAAGCGTGAGGAATTCCGCAATCTGAAGCAAGGCTCTTTGTCTGTCTATGACTACAACAAATTGTTCCAGAAGCTTGCCCACTTTGCCAAGCAGGACGTGCCTGATGAGAAGAGCATGATATATCAGTTCAGGGGTGGTCTCAGAGAAGATATTCAGCTCGCTCTTGTTCTCTTTGAGCCCTTGAGGTACAATGAGTTCTACAACATGGCACTGAAGCAAGAGGCTGCTCAGTTGAGGTGTGATGCTTCCAGGAAGCGAGGCAGAGATGTTACTCCTTCTTCCTCTACTCAAGTGGCCAAGCAGCAGAAGTTTTGGCTTCCTCCTCCTCCGTTTCGTCAGCCGTATCAGCAGAAGAGCAAAGGTGGCAGTGGTTCTTCCCACCCACCCAACCCTGGCTTTCAGAACAAGACTTCGTCTCAACCTCCAAGATCGAGTGCTCCGTATCACCGTCCGCTTTCAGAGGTCACGTGCAACAAGTGCCAACAGAAGGGTCACTATGCCAACAAGTGTCTCAACCCGAGGCGTCTTCCTCCTCCTCCTGTCAGATCGGCAAGTACAGTTGTGGTCAAGCATAACCCTAAGTTCGCGAAGGTCAATTTGATGAATGCAGCTCAGGCAGAGGACTCGTCAGATGTGATCATGGGTAACCTTCCTGTTAACGATGTTCCTGCAAAAGTTCTATTTGACACTGGTGCATCACATTCCTTTTTGTCATGCCCTTTTGCATCGAAGCACAATGTTGATACCGAGATTATGCCCAAAGTCATGCAAGTTGTTTCTCCCGGCAAGCTTTTGACTTCTAGTTTGGTTGCTCCCGATGTCTCTATCACGTTGGGCGATTACAAGTTTCTCTCTTCTCCGGTGGTTCTTGGTAACTCGGATATTGATCTTATTCTCGGAATGGATTGGCTTTCTAAGCACAAGGCTCAGCTTGATTGTGCGGCCAGGCAGATTCAATTGACTCATTCGTCTGAGGATGTAATTGTCTTTGCCGCTCGTGATGATACTATCCGTCTGTTTTCTCTTAATGAGAAGGGTGAATTGGATGCCATCTCTCAAATTCCAGTCGTTTGCGAATACCAAGACGTCTTTCCAGAAGAGCTCCCAGGAATGCCTCCGCACCGGCCAGTTGAATTCGTTATTGAACTTGAGCCTGGCACAGAACCTGTGAGCAAGCGTCCTTACAAGCTCGGACCTGAAGAGTTGAAGGAGCTAAAGAAGCAACTCGATGAGCAAGAAAGAATGGGTCTCATCCGGCCTAGTTCTTCCCCGTGGGGTTGTCGTGTTCTTTTTGTGAAGAAGAAGGATGGAACGGACCGACTTTGTGTTGATTACCGTCCGGTGAACAAGAAGACCATCAAGAACAAATACCCACTTCCCAACATCAATGAGCTGTTCGAACAACTCAAAGGTGCCCAAGTATTCTCCAAGCTTGATCTCCGTATGGGTTATCACCAGATTCGCATTCGTGAAGAAGATATTCCCAAGACAGCTTTCAGAACAAGCTTTGGTTCATATGAATACACTGTCATGTCTTTTGGCCTCGCCAACGCTCCTCCGACGTTCTCTCGAATGATGAACTTCATCTTCAATGCCTACACCAATGACTTCGTTTTGGTCTATCTCGACGACATTCTGGTTTTCTCGAAGAACAAGGAAGATCATGCCAAGCATTTGCGTTTGGTTCTTGATAAGCTCAGGGAACATCAGTTCTACGCCAAGTTCTCCAAGTGTGAATTTTGGCTCGATGAGGTTCTTTATCTTGGTCATATCATCTCTGCCAAGGGCATTGCCGTGAATCCTGAGAAGGTGTCTGCTATTGTGAATTGGGAACCTCCTCAGAACGTGAAGCAACTCCGCAGCTTTCTCGGTCTCGCAAGCTATTGCCGAAGATTCGTTGAAAACTTTTCCAAGATCGCGAAGCCTCTCTCAAATCTTCTTCAGAAGCACGTCAAGTACGTTTGGTATCCGGAGTGTGATATTGCTTTCAACACTTTGAAAGAGAAGTTAATCACTGCTCCAGTTCTGACTCCGCCTGATGAATCCAAGCCGTACGAGGTCTTTTGTGATGCCTCTCTCCAAGGTCTTGGCGCAGTATTGATGCAAGAGAAGAAAGTTGTTGCTTATACATCTCGCTAGTTGAAATATAATGAGAAGAACTACCCCACTCATGATCTCGAGTTGGCGGCAGTTGTGCATGCTTTGTTGACTTGGAGACATCTTCTATTGGGAAGAAAAGTGGACATTTTCACTGATCACAAGAGTCTCAAGTACATCTTCACTCAGCCTAATCTCAACCTCAGGCAAACTCGATGGGTCAAAATGATTCAAGAGTATAATCCGAGTATCGAGTATACTCCAGGAAAGGCAAATGTGATCGCTGACGCTTTGAGCAGAAAGGCCTACTGCAGCAGTCTGATTCTGAAGCCTTATCAACCCGAGCTTTGTGAAGCTTTCCGCAAACTTAATCTGCAAGTTGTTCCTCAAGGTTTCCTCGCCAACCTTCAAGTTTGTCCTACCTTAGAAGACCAGATTCGCCAAGCCCAGCTTCTTGATGCTATGGTGAAAAAGGTGAAGATTGGGATTGCCAAGAGTCAGTCCAAGTACAAGTGTTACCGCCTTGATGACAAGGACACTCTCTTCTTCGAGGATCGTATTGTTGTGCCCAAAGGTGAACTTCGTAAAGTGATCATGAATGAGGCTCACAATTATCTCCTCTCCATCCACCCTGGGAGTACGAAGATGTATCAGGACCTCAAGCAAGCTTATTGGTGGACTCGAATGAAGCGCGAGATCGCTCAATTCGTGAATGAATGTGATGTCTGCAGAAGAGTGAAGGCAGAACACCAAAGGCCAGCGGGTCTCCTCCAACCTCTTGCCATTCCAGAATGGAAGTTTGACCACATCGAAATGGACTTCGTGACTGGGTTTCCAAAGTCCAAGCGTGGCAATGATGCTATATTCGTTGTCATCGACAAGCTCACGAAAGTGGCTCACTTTCTGCCTATCAAAGAGTCGATCACTGCAGCTCAATTGGTGGAACTCTATACCTCTCGCATTGTCTCTCTGCACGGTATTCCCCAAGTGATATCTTCAGACCGTGGCAGCATCTTTACCTCAAAGTTTTGGGATTCTTTTCAGAAGGCCATGGGCACTAACATCCGCTTCAGCACTGCTTTCCATCCTCAAACAAGCGGTCAAGTCGAGCGTGTCAACCAGATTCTTGAAGATATGCTCAGGGCTTGTGTGATCTCCTTCCGCATGAAGTGGGAGGATTGTCTTCCTTATGCTGAATTCTCCTATAACAACAGTTTTCAAGCAAGTTCGGGCAAGGCCCCTTTTGAAATTCTGTATGGTAGGAAGTGCCGTACCCCTCTCAACTGGTCTGAAACCGATGAACGTCAGCTTTTGGGTAATGACTTAATCAGAGAAGCAGAAGAAATGTGCAAAGTCATTCATGATAACCTCAAAGCAGCCCAATCCCGCCAGAAGAGCTACTATGATAGTAAGCACCGTGATTTGGCTTTCGAGATCGGAGATCTTGTTTACCTCCGTGTCTCTCCTATGAAAGGTACTCGTCGCTTCGGTGTCAAAGGGAAGCTTGCCCCTAGATACGTGGGACTTTCAAGATTGTCAGCAAGAGAGGCGACCTCGCCTATCAACTCGAGCTTCCTTCAAACTTTGCAAATATTCATGACGTGTTCCATGTCTCTCAGCTTCGAAAGTGCTTCAAGACTCCTGACCGCACCACCAACTTCGAGGACATTGAGCTCCAAGAAGATCTCTCTTATCGTGAGTACCCAGTTGCTATACTTGAAGAGACTGAACGCAAGACTCGCAACAAGTCAATCAAATTTCTCAAAGTCAAGTGGTCACACCATTCCGACCGAGAAGCTACCTGGGAACGCGAGGATCACCTCCGTTCTGAGTACCCGGAGTTCTTTCAGTCCTAGATCTCGGGACGAGATCTTTTCGTAGTGGTGGAGTGTAGTAACGCCCCAGATATAACTTTCCCAATTTGTACTCCAACTCTTGCCGTTTCCGGCGTTAAGTTATATTTATTTCTCGGGTTTGGGTCTTTGTCTCCGTGTGTTCTTTTCGTTTTCATGCATCTCATATCATGTCATCATGTGCATTGCATTTGCATATGTGTTCATCTCACGCATTCGAGCATTTTCCCCGTTGTCCGTTTTGCATTTCGGCGCTTCGTTCTCCTCCAGTGGTCAATTCTAGCTTTCTTTCGTGTGTGGGGATTAAAAATTTCTGGATTGGACCGAGACTTGCCAAGCGGCCTTGGTTTACTACCGGTAGACCGCCTGTCATGTTTCGTACCATTTGGACTTCGTTTGGTACTCCAACGGTTAACTGAGGGACCGAAAAGGCCTCGTGTGTGTTGCAGCCCAACACCCCTCCAATTTGGCCCAAAACCCACCAAACTCTGCTCCAAGTCCTAGAGCGTTCGATCACGATCACGTGGCCGAAAACCGCACCTCATTTGGACTCTCCTAACTCCACTGATGTCTATAAATAGACCCCTCCATTTTCGGATCTCTCCCTCTCCCCGAAACCCTAAAAAAATCCCGCCGCCGCCGGACGTGTTCGCACCAGGCCGGACGCGTCCGCCCCGCTACGCCCAGCCAACCCCGCTCCGCCACGTGGCACGCCTGCCCGCCGAAGCCCGCTCGGTCCGGGGAGAGCCCCCGAGGCCTGAGCCACCGCCGCCCAACACCTGCGCGCCCGCCGCCCTTCGTCTTCGCGC
>NC_041386.1:356706672-356727664 GCF_002162155.2 Triticum dicoccoides | reverse complement strand
CGCCGCCGCCTACCACGCCACCGCCCCGGCCCGGCCTCTCCTCCCAAGCTCCGGCCTCCTCTTCTTCCTCTCCGGCAAGAACTCCGGCGGTGAACAGTGAAATCCGGCGAACTCCGATATCCGTGCCGATCTGGATCTAGATCTGGAAATTTGACGGTTGACTTTTATCCCCGTAACCCTAATTTTTATGCCTACTTTGACCTGCCGTAACTTTGCATCCGTAGCTCCGTTTTGGACATATAGTATATCAAAATGTTCGGCTCGAAATGCTGTTAGAAGGAGGCTTCGTGAGTTAATTGTCAGATCTGCTAGTTCATCTTAGGCTTTTGTCATTTTTGCCATGATTATTGTGTGCATGATATGCCTATGAGTCCTTCATATGTTTTGTTAAGCATTTTGTCTTATTTCCAGAGGTGCAATCCATGCATTTTCAGGATGTGTGTGGTGACTTGTGCAAGCTTGCAAAGTGAGGCACCCTGTAAATCTGTTTTCAGAGACTTAGAAATTTTCACTAAGTTTGGGATTATTTAGTTCATGATGCCATATGTTCAGCTTGTTTCCTAGTGATGCGTGCCTCTTTTGAGGATGATCAGTAAAGGAGTTTTGTTAATCATGTTATGCTCTATCCATCCATGTCTTTGTTTGCAATTATGGAGCACACGAGCTCAAGTCAATCGAGCTCTACTTTTGCTTCGTTGTGAATCTGGGCAGATCATCAACTTGTTTGCGATTTTGCCGATGTTATTGTAGTTGATCCGTGCGTGCTATGCCATTGTTCTTGCCATATCTAGCTAGCATTTTGTGCCTTCTTAATGGATGTTTGCCTGCCTTGCCATGACTTGCACCGTGGTGAGTGCATCGAGCTCGTTTACATGCCTTCGTGAGTTATATTTCAGCATGTCTCAGTTTTCACTAAGTCTGAAAACCGATTATGTTTTTGCTATGTTCGTGTGCCCGTTAGTATATTTTGTGGACCCTTTTGGCCCCAGGTCACTTTGGGTCTTTTGTTAAGCTTGTTGGGTAGCTCCATGCCATGTTCTTACTTGTCTTAATCATATCATGTTTCATGTTGTTTTGCTGCTCCGAAGAGGGCTTCGTGATCTGAAATTTCAGACAAGTGTTAATTTCACCAAGTCTGGAATCTGTTTTGCATTTGCGTTTTTGCCATGCTTGTTTGAACCTGATAATGGATGAATTGGCCGTGGCTCAGTGCTAGTATTTTGTTAAGCATCTTGCGTGCATCCCTGCCATGTATTTTGTTGTCATGTTTGGTGGCTGTAGCATGTTCATTTCGTTGCATTTAGATGCCTACTTGCTGTAAATCGCAGACCGGTGTCATATCTTAAAACGCTTGCCATTTCCAAACATACTCAATACTTTGGAAAATTAAGTTATAACGACCCAGCTAATCTTGTAAAGTTAAGTTGGCCATTGCGGGCTACACTTTGGAAAATTCACAAGTCTCAAGCATACTCAATAAGTTTCCTATACTTCAGACTTGGGGGCTAATATGGAAATATGTATAGGCACAAGATTAAATAAGCACTGGATATTTTAACTCATACTTTTGCTTCATCAAATGGACTAAGCCAGCCTCCATGTCCCGGCTTGTGTGTAGGCGGCTCAAATAGCCCATGTACACATCACCTGCACTGAAGGAGGAATAGCTCTCCAGATCTAGGTTGGATTTGCCAATCTCCAAGGAAGGTGATTGTTCTTTGGCACCATTCATTGGCTAGCATAGTTGAGGCTCCTGAAGCTGTATAAGACCTCTTGAGTTGGCTTCACAGGAGTTGGTGACTTGGTACTTTGTGGGTCATGGCTGGTGGCTAGATTAATCTCAGTATTCATTGCTTCAAAGACGGTAGTATCAACTTGTGGTGGCGGGTGATGGACAAGGTCTTCAGGGTTTTGGATTGAAGCCTCTGGGCTTCTGGCACCTGCCTCTCTGGCTCAGCAGCTTTGGGGTCTGTCGAAGAGCCGCCCACCTTCTGTTTTTTGCCCGCTTTTGCTATACCTCTGTGACAAGAGTACAAGAGTCCATGAGTACATCACTACAAGTCATGGGCGATCTTGAAAACAGGCATTTGAGTTCCAATAGAGTTGCTAGATGATGGATGTGTCCCCTGATAATTTGAGTCAGAAGGAGTAAGGGGTTGACGTATAAGGCTAATGGATAGAGAAGAGCCGGGTTATGTGGCACCTCATTATGGCTTTCCTGACGAACTAGCATGTTGGGTAAGCCAGAGATGAGATCTTAAAAGCCGCCACTCTGAGTTGGGCGTCCCAATTCATGATGATGCTTCTTCAAAAGAAAGTTGGGATCCAAATAAGCAAGAGGGTGTGAAAATCATACTTTTCGGATGACCCACTGTGTTTTCTTTCTTGGCAAAGGATCTGAGTCAGAGGAGACAGGGATTACCTCTGCTACATAGGTATGCCTTTTCTCTACTTTTTTCTTAGAGGAATTGGCATCAATATGTTGCATAAAGAAAAGGCCAAGGGAGTCAAGTTCTACCTCCGAATCATCTAGCTCAAGGAGTTCTTGTCCAGTTGCCTTCTTGTAGCGACTCATGCCACGAGGCTCAGATACCCTGGTCTTCTTAGCGGGCTGACCAGTGTTCACCTTCTTCTTCCAGAAAGGAGAGTTGGCATACATACTGTCGGATTTCGGGTTCCGGCAAATCCCTTGAGGTTCAAACTCTAGGGTGTGCACGAACGTATCTCCTCCCCCTAGCTCACACTCTCATTGCAATCACAAAGCTCAAGACATCGAACTCGCAGAACAAAGGAGACAGGGTTTATACTGGTCTAGGCCACCGATGTGGTGTAACACCCTAATCCAGTGTGGTGTGGTGGATTGCCTCTTGTGGTGTGATTAGGATGAACAAGTACAAGGGAAGAACAGCCTCCTGAGGAGAGGTGTCCTTGAGCTCGATGAGCTGGTGAGATGGCCTTGGTGGAGTTGATCCAATCCAAGATTAGCCGATCCTTGATTATGGTGGTGGCTAGTCCTATTTATAGAGGCCATGGTCCTCTTCCAAAATGTAGGCGGGAAGGGATCCAACAACGGCCAAATTTGAAGGGAGACAACTAGTGCAAGTTATCTTGACAAAAGGTGGTCTTCACTTGCCAAAGGTTCTGGCGGTGACACCATCCTAGGCTCCATGGTGACCTCCGTCCTGCCGTCCTGCTGGTCTTGGTCTTGTTGCACTGATATGGAATCCTTTGCCTAATGCCTCGGGACTCCTCGCCTGCGCTTGCCTCTTTAGAGCCAAAGAGGAAATGAGTACACTGCGCGTGCTGGCGCCCGCCTGGCCTTGATCATCATGGCTTGCGTCATAGGGACCTCGCAAGGTGCCCATCGCCTTGATCTCTCCGCCCCTCGGGAGCCAGCCCAGGGAGGCTGACCCCGAGGAGGTCTTGCGTCGTCCGCCTCACGGGGCTTGGCCCCTCACGAGGGTCTTGAGTGTTCGCTGATGAAGATGGGCCGTACAGGGCCATTGGTGGAGCCACGCCCTAGGCCGCAGGCAGGCAAGTCTGGGGACCCCCGTTCCTTGGACGCAGACCGTAGCCCCCGGGCCCAAGGCGCGCTCGGACTTGGCGTCGAGGCGAAGCCAACAGGCAAGTGGGGAGCGCCGCGGGCCCCAACAGCCTGCTCCCTCAGTTGACACGTGTCGATTGATGGGACGTGGGTGTCTCCGCTTCCCCGCACTGCCTCAGCAACAACCAGGCTGACAAAAGGCTGGCACGGGTTGCATTTGCATTTATTGCTTTCCATCGCCTTGCTTCAGATCCCCTTTCTCGCTCCTTGCTTCCATAGACTCCAAATCCACCCGGATCCTCCTTCAAGCCTGCCGCCAATGGCACCCAAGAAAGCTCGGGCCGCTCCCTTGTCGTCTTGGTATGAGCCGATGCTCGATGCACCGAGCGTTTCAGAGAAGAACCTTGCCGGCGTGCTCCTGATGACAGCGGAGGGTGATGAGAAGAGGATGATTGTGCTTCGGGCTGGCTCTGTTGAGCAGAAGGCCTCAGGCAGCACCTTCTACCCCTTCTTTACAAGCAGCATCATCGCCGGGCTGGTTCCCCCTTCTCCGACTTCTTCTACTCCATCCTTAGCCATTACAAGATCCACGCTCTCCATCTTCATCCCAACTCCGTCCACCTCCTGTCGATCTTCTCCTTCTACTGCGAGGCGTATG
Organism: Triticum dicoccoides; assembly: GCF_002162155.2. NCBI lineage: Eukaryota > Viridiplantae > Streptophyta > Magnoliopsida > Poales > Poaceae > Triticum > Triticum dicoccoides. The sequence goes on along the minus strand of NC_041386.1, from coordinate 356,723,462 downwards.
TTGGAGTGATGCCATCCGTGGCGATGCTGTGCCACTTCTTCTTCCTCCGAATCATGGAGGGCCACCGCTCTAGGTGCGTTGGCTTCGTCGCGGCCAATAAGACCAACGCCATCTTGAATGCCGGGAAAAAGGCCGAGGGCTCCAGGAGCACGTGGTTCTTAATGGACGCCAAGTGCTACAACCCCCGGCTGGTGTTGCCGACGGAGATACCTGTGTCCCAAGAGGGGTGGCTTTGCGTGAAGCTCACCGACTCCCGGGCGGCACAGGTGTTGGAGAGGATGACCGCCGACCTGAGTCCTGGTGACTCACGGGCGGCGAAGCTGACGGGGGCCATGATCATCAAAGAATTCATGAAGCAGCATGTGGCTCCCCTTCAGGCGCGCCCACGCACCTTGTGGAAGCCTGGAGACAAAGAGGACGACCTCCGCCTGCGCCCGGAGGCCCTTTTTGACGAGGATCTATGCTCGTCCCTCCGCACCTTGTTTGGGGAAGACCAAGGGTACCCGCCGGACTCCTTCGTTCCCTTGTTCCGCCGCTAAGATGGGGCGGAGCTTGCCGCCGCCATGACCATCTTTGACGGGTGTGGGCTTGTGGCGCCTGCGCCCTCGAATGTCCCGATGATGACGACCCCGGTGGACGTGTCTTTCAATGAGTCTCGAGAGGAGGAAGAGCAGGAAGAAGAGGAGGAGGAGGAGTGCGACTCGGAGGCATCCCGTGAATGGGTGGGGGAGACCTCCCCTTTGTGCAAGGCTGACATCCTCCACACCCTGCCTGATGACGATGACGAGCCCCCCTGGAAAGGGGTTAGCTGCGCACGGCAGGGGGCTCCACGAGGTCCAAGGGCGGTCTCCGAATGAGGCGAGCGGCCGAGGTTCAGACGAGGGGAAGGTCGGCGCTGATCTCCCAAGACGATGCCCCCATTCTGACGCTGCGTGGAGCTACTTCTGGCCTATGTCCTGCCCCCTCTTCAACGCCTAGAGGCCATGCGCGCGTGGCTCAGGCCACGAGGCTCTTAGGTTTCAAGCTTAGGAAGCGGAGAGACTACGCCATGGTGGACTAGTAGGTTGTCCTGTCTTGTTCTTGCTCCTGCTGCTGATTCTTGGTGCTTCTCCGTTGGGCAATCAGGCCGACGCCAGCTACGAACAAGACGAAGGAGGACGCGGTGTTACTTCTCGGGACCAAATCGCCCGCAGCGGCCGCACTCTCCTCCGTGGGAAAGGGCAGTGACGACGCTCGTTCTTCACCGGCCCGATCGTCCTTGAGAGACTTGGGGGAGCATCCTCCGGAGGAGGCAGCCCCCATAGCCCTGCTGGCTCCGGAGGTGCCAACGTCCGGCTCGGTTGCTGGGTTCCCCAAGTTCAGGAGCTCCTAGCCTCTCATGGTATGGTGTTGACGTTGTCTTCTCTTCCTTCCGCGGCACTGCTGACCCTGGATCCTTCCGCCTCCCCTGACATCCTAGAGCGTGCTCTCTCGACGCTGATCCTGCTGCGAGAGGATCTTCAAGGCAGTGATCATCACCTGGCGGCCGGGCGCCTGGGGCTGATCTTTGGCTGGCTTCACTCCGCTGTGTCCATCCGGCGGCATTGAGCCAGGCTGCGGCGGTCGCCGAGAAGGACAGGCAGGCCATTGCCCAAGCCACGGCTGCTCATGAGCTGGCGCTGAAGGACGCCGAGGCCGCCCAGGATCGCTGTCGGTCGCTGGAGGCTGGGCTGGAGACCGTGTGCAACGAGCGTGAGACCAAAGCTCGTGACCGCAAGGCAGAGGAGGAGAAGATGAAGGCCCGAGAGGACGTCGTCAGGGGTCGCCATGCTGAGTTTGAGCAGCTTTCGAAGGCGCAGGCCACGGAGCGTAGCCGGTTGGGGAAGCTGGAGCAGAAGATGAACGCGGAGAAGGCCGAGCTGGAAGTTAAGGTGGAGGCCCTGGTTGAGGCCCGCGTGGCCATCAAGTCCCTTGAGGAGAGGTCTCGCATGGTGCTGTGGGCACTCTATGAGAATGGCTTGGAGGAGGCGTTCGCGACAACCGACGAGGGCCCCACCCAGCAGCTTCCTCATTTGGTCGCGACGCTTGAGGATGTCGTGGACGGGATCGACACCTTGGTGGAAGGGGAAGCCCGCACGCTTTCCTCGGCCGTGCTGACGCGCGTCTTTAGCCATCTCCATCTTCGTGATCCTGACGCCAATCTTGACGAGCTGCTGGAGCCTGTGGATGACGAGTGCTGCGCACATGCTGCCAAAGCCATGACGGGCTAGGTGGAGGCTTTGCTGAAGAAGTTCCGCGCCTTTGACCCAGCGCCCTCAACTGGTGGTGCTGCTGAACCTGCAACTCCAGCGGGCGGCTCAGGTGAGGGCAACATCACCGTCGAAGGGGCGCCTCTTGCAAGCGGCGGTGGCGTCCAGGGATGACGAGATGGCTCGCTGGGAGCTCCTTTTCCTTCTTTTGCTTCTGCAACATGAACCATGCCTCGTGGAGGCGTTTGAACTTGTCTTTGGTGTTTGAGAAATAGTATGTCTTGTAATATTTGTGTGTTCTGCGATTTCCTTCCTGATTGCTTCATGCTCTACGTCGGCAGGGCCCGACCCCACGCATATCTCAATTGCCATTGGGTCGTCCGGATCACCAGGACGAGACCAAGGGGTGAGGGGCTACATGGGCAATTAGTCTCTTGACTCGCGATGCTCAGGAGTCCCCCTTGACACACAAACGACTTACAGAAAGGAGATGCAGGAGTAGGCCTAGTGTTCTACGTCGGTAGGGCCCGACCCCGCGCATACCTCAGCCCCCATTGGGTTGTCCAGATCACCAGGACGAGACCAAGGGGTGAGGCGCTACGTGGCCAGTTAGGCTCCTAAGTCGTGATGCTCAGGAGTCCCCCTTGATGTCCAAACGACCTTCATACCATGGCTCCACTCGGGAGGGCGCGCGACGACCTAGTCCGAGGGACCTGGCAAGGCGGCATACGCTTGGGCGTGGCCCGAGCGCAGCCCCCGTACCCAGCCCCCTCATGTGGCTCTCCCGAGGGGAAGGCTATGCGTTGAGGCTGGACACTGAGCCGGGTGGCATCCTGAGGTTGGTACGGCCATGGGGCCGCCCTCAGTTTTTTAGTACTAGCGCGGAGCATAGCGCTTCCGCACTTGCATGGGCATTGCCGCTCCTCGAGCGTGTCGACTGCCAACACGGAGCATGGTGCTTCCACTGGTGCGTGGGTGAGGGCTCCCTTTGAGTGGAGCCCCCGGGGCGTGTACAGCCCCGCCCTGACACGTGGCTTGCACGGCAAGGCTAGATGAGGTGTGTCTGGGCACCCGTGAGCTAGCGCGGGACTCACGAGGCCCTATCCTGAAGGCGGGTTGCGCCTGGTCTTAATTGTTGATAGCTTCAATGGTCCTTTAAGATGGTTAGGCAACCTCCGCCGGACGAATTTCCTGAGGCGGTCACATGAGGAGGCCAGAGAGCAACGACCCCACGAGGTAACGTGAATGGGGCCGGCCCACCAGACAGAGCTCTGTCGTTGGGTTTATCGACGCTACAGGGACAGACCTCAGCACCGATGTCATGCCTAGCCTAATCATATGAGGGATTCTACAGTAAGACAACTGGCGCGCGGATCCCGCGATAACGATGGCGATCGCGGGCGGGGTATCAAATAAGTAGGTGATAGTCATAGAATAACTTAAGCACAACGGCAGGTTAGCACAGATAGGTGTAAGGACGATAAATGCCACCGGGACGGATCCGAGCGGCCTGGGGGATGATGCAGCCCGAGGGGCGCCCCCAATAGGGTAAGCTAAAAATGCGGAAGGATACACGCCGCAGGGATAGGACCATGCGACCTGGGAATAATGCAGCCCGAGGGGCGCTCCCAGCTGAATAAACTTTGGAAAGTGCCACCTGGTTCCATTGTCGAAGGAGTGTTGGGGTAGCTGAAGGTGCGCACTAAAGAAGTCGCTCCTCATGAGAGGCCATGACCCTGAGCCTCGGGAGGCCCTGGGGGCTCAGGTGGTTCCCTGAGGACCGTCTCCATCTCCACCAGGACCGCGTGATGCTTGTCCCCCTGAGTTTCCAGGCTGCTTCGTAGATGCCACTAATAGGCGACATCCGCGTTTGGAAAGCCAAACGGCATGCGAACTCAACTGCAAGGTGGGCCCTCGCACCAGCCAACGTGCGAAGGCCTGAAGCGCTCTTGAAACGCGGCCCTATTGAGCCCTAGAATGTCAATGCAGACGTGCAGCCTGCCGTCCTTGCCAAGATGGGCAGCTGCGCCAGGTGGTGGGCGGCGGTCGCCACATATGGTCCTTGCTTCTTGAAGCTCCTGGATTGCCTGGGTGATGAACTCCTGAGCACCTGGCGCTCCTTGCCTTGTGCCCTCTTGAGGGAAACGTGCCGCAAAGCATGCATCCACGTGGTGCCCGAGCGCCTCCCTCGTGATGTTGGCCAGGTCTTAGGCTCTCCAGAAGAGAGCCCCCGAGCCTTGCCCGAGGTGCCCCAGGTGCGGGTGCTGATCCTGAGGCGGCTCTGGGGCCCTGTGCCAAGTAGCTATTTCGTCTTCTTGGGTATGGCCTTAGGAGGGTACTGCATGCCCTCACTGTCAGGGTATTCAATTTCTGCGGCTTGGAAGGTGCGTTCGAGGGATCACACCACATCTCTTTCTTCGCAGGGGACTGTGATGATTCCGCCGCTCCCTGGCATCTTGAGGAGGTTGTAGCCATGGTGGGTCACTGCCATGAACTTGGCTAATGCTGGGTACCTGAGGATGGCATTGTAATGCAGACGGATGTGGGCGACGTCGAAGTCGATGAGCTCGGTGTGGTATTTGTCGCGCTAGCCGAAGGTGATAGGGAGACGAACTTGCCATATCGTTGTGGTGGAGCTGTCAGTCACTCCTGAGAAAGGCTTGGTAGGCTATAGCTGATCATAGGGCACTTGAAGGCTGTCGAACGTCTCGACGGATAGGACACTAAGCCCTGTGCCACCGTCGATGAGGGTCTTGGTGACTTGGACATTGCTGATGACGGGTGAACAAAGCATCGGGCGGACGCCGGCAGTCGCCGCACATTTGAGCTGGTCCGCTAAGATGAAGGTGACAGCGTACTTGGACCACCTGAGCGGGCACATGCCCTCGAGCGTGGGGAGGGCCGCGTTCACCTCGCGAGAGAACTGCTTGAAGGTGCGCTGGGAAGCCGGGGACTGAGAACCGCCCAAGATGCAAACGATGGCGCGTGGCTCCTGGAAGCCCCCAACCCCCTCATCCTGATGATGGTCGTCGTTTCTCCTTGGTGGTGGCGGCAGTGGAGGGAGGCTAGGATTGCCCTAAGGATGGTCCTTGCGAGGCTGGACGCGCCAGGCACCCTCACGAGGCTGCTCCTGCGAGTGGTCCTCAAGAGGCCGGTCGCGCCACTCCTAGCGGGAGCCATTGTCGTGCCAGCGCCCTCCACCTCGTCCTCCTCCTTGGCTGTAGCCCAGGTCATTGCGCTCGGGGTGTCGACCGAAGCGTCCATCTCAGATGGCCCTGAGCTCTTGACAATCGTTGGTGTTGTGGTTGTGTACGTTGTGGAAGACGCAGAACGGACGCCTGCTCTTGGATGACTCGGGGTGGTCCCAGCCACGCTTCATGTCCGGCTCCGCCGCAAGCACGGCTACTCCCTTGCGCTTCATGTCCTTGACCTTGGCTTTCTTCTCCTCTGCGTCGGCAGCAGGGAGCTCGAGGAGGGAGAGACGCCCTTCCGCATCTCTTGCGCACTTGGTCGCCATGTTGAAAAGCTCCAGAGTCGTGCATAGCTCCTTGTCGGTGGCGAGCTCCTCCTTCATCTTGACATTGCGGACGCCATCAGAAAATGTTGAGATCATGGCCTCGTCCGTCACCTTGGGGATCTTGAGGCGAACGTTGTTGAAGTGTTGGATGTACTTCTGTAGGGTCTCCTCCGGCTGTTGCTTGATGCGCCGCAGGTCACCCGCGGTCGAAGGGCTGTCGGGAGTGCCCTGGAAGTTGGCGATGACGCGGTCGCACATCTCACCCCAAGAGGAGATTGATCCCGCGGGCATGTTTAGGAGCCACAACCGAGCGCCATCCTTGAGAGCCATGGGAAACCAGTTCGCCATGACTTTTTCGTTGCCGTTGGCCGCCTCAATGCTCAGGTCATAGAGCTGTAGGAACACTGTGGGGTCTAGGGTGCCGTCGTAGTGCGGAGGCAGGTCCGGCTTGAACTTTCCTGGCAAAACGACGGTGCGCAGCTCTGGAGTGAAGGCGCGACATCCTGCTGTGACCACCGGGCCGTCTGCATGGGCGGAGCCTGCCCTTGATGTGAGCGCACCGCTGCCGCAGGCGGCACGCGGTCTTGTTGTGATGGCGCCAGGAGTGCAGGAGCATTTTCTTGCGGTCGAGGGACCTCATGGCAGCTTCCTTCTTCGTGCGCGGGCACACGACGTGGCAGATCATGCCGCGGGACCGCACGTCTTGGGGCGAGGACACCGTCTTGACGCGAAGGAGGCGGTGGCGCTTCGTGAGCTGCGCGTCTCAGCGCGACGTCGCCGTCTTCATGCGGAGGTGACGGAGGCGCTCAATGAGCTACATCGCCCGCGGCTAGAGGTGGGCGGGGCAGTTAGAGGGACGTTGCAGGAGAGCCCCCAGCGGCGCTGACGAGCTCGGCGATGCGGTCCAGCCAGTCCTCATAGAGGTCATCGACCGAGCGGTAGCGTAGTTGAGGGAGTCTTGGACTAAGGGGTCCTCTGGTGTCCGATCTATTGGATATGGGCCGGACTGGTGGGCCATAAAGATATAAGGACCGAAGACTCTACCCATGTCCGGATAGGACTCTCCTTGGCATGGAAGGCAACCTTCGCGATCAACTATGAAGATTCCATTCTCTGTAAACGACCTTCTGTAAACTCTAGATCCCTCCCATGTCTATTTAAGCCAGAGAGCTAGGTCCATAGATAGCTCCTCATAATCATAGCCAGACCAGACTTTTAGGGTTTAGTCATTACGATCTCATGGTAGATCAACTCTTGTAATACTCATATTCATCAATATCAATCAAGCAGGAAGTAGGGTATTACCTCCATAGAGAGGGCCCGAACCTGGGTAAACATTGTGTCCCCCGTCTCTTGTTACCATCGATCCTAGACGCTGTCCAAGGAGAAGTCTTCCTCCCCAGACAGATCTTCGTGTTCGGCGGCTTCGCACTGCGGGGCAACTCGCTTGGCCATCTGGAGAAGATCAAAAGCTATGCCCCTGGCCACCAGGTCAGATTTGGAAAACTTGAACTATGTTGCAGATATCCGTGGAGACTTGATCTTTGACGGATTCGAGACCACGACAACCGCTCCCTGGCACCATGATCAACATGACATAAATCAATCATCGGTCCTGACATAGTAGATAGTACTTGTAGCTACTCCATCCATAGATCCAGAAGAGATCATGCCATCCGACGACGGGAAGCTCAACCCTACCGCGGAATCCGCGGTCTCAGCAGCGTTGGAGCCGCACATAGACTTAACTTCAAGTGACATCTATGTCACCGGAACTACGGACCCGTCTCAGGCTACAGGTTCCGAACTATGCATGTCCACGCATATCGAGCACGATCGGTCATCGATCGCTGAATTCAGCACCGCAGACATCTTCCCGCATTCGCCTCTAGGAGACGTGCTAAACTCGTTAAGAACACTATCCTTAGCGGGGGGCTCAGAGCCAAACTGTATCCGGTTCGAACTGGAGATTGATAAAGGATAATTTTACTTCCCACCCACCGCCCACTTCATACACACGTATACATGGTGGATACACTGTCGAAGACTTAATCGACACACTCGACTATGGCTCCGAAGACATCGACGGTATAGACGACGATGCCTATGAGGAACCGGGCCAAGACCCACCATTTACCGAATGTCGGACAGCCACCTCTGCCAACCACGTATACATGGTGGATACACCGAAGAGAACTAACGGCAACGAGAAAGCAGATCCAGTTGAGGACAAATCTCCTGTGATACAACCAAAACGCCGGCGCCAGCGGCACCGCTCTATGTCGCGTCATGGGCTAGACGGCGATATTGGCACAGGGGAAAATAACACTCCAGAAGGTGCCGAAAATAACAAAGATCCCGTCGATGCAACTGCTGCACAAAACGAACGGGGAGACGGGTAAGTTAGCCCTGATGGACATGCCATGCATGAAGACTCGGAGGATAGTAATTATCTTCTGCTTTCCGAGGATGAGGCAAGCCTCAGCAGCGAGGATTTCATCGTGCCTGAGGAACCTCAGGAGCAGGAGCGCTTTAAACGCCGGCTAATAGCCACTCCAAGGAGCCTGAAAAAGAAGCAGCGGCAGCTTCAAGCTGACCAAGATCTGCTCAATGATAAATGGACCGATGTCCTAGGAGCCGAAGAATACGGCCTCAAGCGCCCAGCCAAAAGCTACTTGAAGCGCAAATTACTGCCTCGGTTCGACGACGAGGCGCCGAAGCACATACCACCATCGTGCAATGCGGCTGACCAACCACCAAGTGGTCAGGATAAAGCGGCAACTCAAGTCGAACACCAGCCAGCCCCGCCTCATCATAAAGGCAGAGGGAAAACAACTCGAGGTAATCCATATGACCTTCGACAAGACCTGCACAATAGAGCAGGACATACTATATTGGTCTACGGATCGCGAGGACGTGCCCCGACACGTGACAACGACTATCTATTCGGACGTGACAAGCCTAGTCACACTCGGGCCGGAAACCGCAGACGGACTCCATCGATGCTACGTCGCAATGTGGACCAACATAGAGGTGCTGCACACCCTCTTTGCTTCACAGACGAAGTAATGGAGCATGAATTCCCAGAAGGGTTGAAACCCGTGAATATCGAATCATATGACGGAACAAGTGATCCCATGGTATGGATCGAGGATTTCCTTCTCCATATCCACATGGCACGCGGAGATGACCTTCATGCCACCAAATACCTCCCGTTAAAACTCAAAGGTCCAGCTCGGCACTGGTTAAATAGTCTTCTCAAAAATTCTATTGGCAGCTGGGAGGATTTGGAAGACGCCGTCGGCGACAACCTGCAAGGCACATATGTACGGCCTCCTGAAGCCGATTACTTAGGCCATATAGTTCAAAAGCCCGGAGAATCAGCCAGGAAGCTCTGGACTAGGTTCTTAGTTAAAAAGAACCAAATCTTCGACTGTCCGGACGCGGAAGCCCTAGCGGCCATCAAACACAGCGTACGGGATGAGTGGATTGCCCGCCACATCGGTCAAGAAAAACCAAAATCCATGTCAGCCCTTACCGCTCCAATGACCCGCTTTCTCGCTGGAGAAGATAGCTGGCTGGCTCGTAGAAGCAACAACACCAACGATCCAGGCTCTTCCGAAGTGCGAAATGGCAATGACAAACCTCTACGCAACAAGCACAAACATCGCAATGACAATGAAAGAACGCGCGACACAGTAGTCAACGCCGGATTCAGCAGCCCCAAACCCGGTCAACGGAAAAAGCCATTTAAGGCAAACAGAGACGAGCCATCCACCTTAGAAAAGATATTGGATCGACCCAGCCAGATTCATGGCAAGCCTAATAAGCCAGCCAATCACACCAATAGAAGTTGTTGGGTCTTCAAAGAGGCTGGCATTCTCAACACTGAACATAAGGGGAAAATACCGCCCAATGATAGCAATGACGAAGAGATTCACCAACCAAATACCAGGGATCAGAAGCAATTTCCCCCCAAGGTAAAAACAGTGAACATGGTATACATGACACACGCCCCTATAGAGGAGCATGATACATACTCCCTCTGGACTGAGGATCATACTACGTTCCCTCCAGCCGAAGTACAAGTCGGCCTTATTAAGCCGCATACCTTGTCAGCCATTAAGCCACCGGTCTCCATTCAGCAGGACCGACCAATTATGGAGCTGGACTAGCAGTTCGACCTCCACCGTCCAGCTCATACACCTGCGAAATCTATACTGCGCATACATAACTATGCACTTCAAATAACATGGGCATCGGCGGAGGCATAATACAGACGGGTCTACAAGTACTTCTATAACCCCCTTCTTTTCAATTATTTTTTGACCATTTTTTCTTTTTTTCATTATACTTTACCATAGGTGAATCATAGCCTACTCATCTCGCCGACTCCATCGGAGTTCCGATTTGTACATTCATCCAAAAGTTACTCCCTTCAAGGAGCCCCTTCATTGAGGAAAGGCGGCGTAGACGTGCGGCAGGAGGTCCAAAACAACTTTTTTAGACCATACTCTCTATTTTGCGAGCCTGTAAAGTGCCTTCTACCTCAGCCATTGACCCTTGGCATGTCAAATAGCCAGGGTCATGTCGTTATTATATACAAAAAAATGATTGGCATGTCATTCAAGTTCTAGTGAATATAATCTATATTCACTTTTCCCTAAAAAACTATATTTTGCTCCTCGTGTTATTTCACATGCCCCACCAGGGGCTCGATATGGGAACAAATTAAACTGCCAATAAGTCTGAGCAGCTTTATAGCATACTTCGGCGTCGTGAGTTTTGGCCTTATATGCATCAGCTCCGAATCATGTCTTGGGTCAGTAGTTGGGTTGCCCGGCTCTTGTGCTTGCTACATTATGTTCCGCTCTATCGGCTATGGTAATAAAGGAAGTACTACTGCGATTGTGCCCTGGATTACCCAGGTGATCACCTCAGTAGAGAAAGCCGAAAACTGACTGTCATGATGCGGCGAGAGCTGGTCAACCACTCGACGACTTATCGGAATCTTTCGCGATTCCCTCTGTATTACAGGAACGACATTTCTTTAGGTCATACATGTGAACGCACCACATTGGGAACACCCTATAGTCAATCAAGCAGGAAGTAGGGTATTACCTCCATAGAGAGCGCCCGAACCTGGGTAAACATTGTGTCCCCCGTCTCCTGTTACCATCAATCCTAGACGCATAGTTTGGGGCCCCCTACCCGAGATCTGCCGGTTTTGACATCGACAGCAGTAGCTCGTGCGCCATGAGCAGCACGGCCTACGCGTCTGTGGGTGTGCGGCGAGCGAGAGACGATGAGCCGGCCAGAGTCAGCGACGGAATGGCGGTGCGGCCGTCCCGCCGCACAGAGGGGTGCAGTGATGATGGTTGCTGCTGGTTTGCTGCCGGCCCGGTAGCGGCGTTGGCAACATGTGAGGGGGAACGACGGGGAGGCACGCCGACAGGGGCCATCTGAGCGACACGGGCGGCGAGGGCGGCCCGGCGCTCGGCGCGGGCTCGACGCGCGTCTGCCATGGATGCGGTGGAGTGGTGGAACGTGGATCAATGGAAGGAAAGCTTCAGCGCACCCCTACCCGGCGTGCTAAATGTCAGATTTCAGGTTTCGGCAAAACCCTGAGGTTCGAACTCTGGGGTGCGCACGACGATCTCTCATCCCCCTAGCTAACACTCTCACCGCAATCTCAAAGCTCAACACGTCGACCTCGCAGAACAAAGGACACAGTGTTTATACTAGCTCGGGCCACCGATGTGGTGTAACACCCTACTCCAGTGTGGTGTGGTGGATTGCCTCTTGGGCTGAGGATGAACAAGTACAAGGGAAGAACAACCTCCTGAGGTTGAGGTGTTCTTGTGAGTAGGCTGTCGGTCGGGTTGGATCGAGCTAAGATGAGATGACATGCCCCTACTATGGTGGCTAGCTCTGCTTATATAGGCCCTGGTCCTCTTGTAGGTAATGATGGTTTTCCTTGCATGTCGCAGGGACTTGTCAATTAGTGCAGTTGCCGAAGCAGCATGGGGAAGCGGAGATGCCCACGTCCAATCAACCGACACACATCAACCAAGGCCGCAGGCTTTGGGGGCCCGCGGCGCTCCATACTTGGCCCTTGGCTTCGCCGCGAAGCCAAGCCCGAGTGCACCTTAGGCCCAGGGGCTACTGTCGGCGTTCTGGGAACAGGGGTCCCCAGACTTGCTTGCCTGTGGCCCACGGCATGGCTAAGCCAGTAGGCCGTATGGCCCATCTTCACCAACAAAGCATCCAAGACCCTTGTGAGGGTCCAAGGCTCGCGAGGCGGACGACGCAAGACCTCCTATGGAGTAGCCTAGCCAAGAAGGCTCACGAGGAGCAGAGATATCAAGGCGGGGCAAACCTCACGAGGCCCTCATGACGTGAGCCATTACGCACGGCACCAAGCGGGCGCTAGCTCGCGTAGCGTCCTTGTTTCCTCTTTGGTGCTAAGGAGGCCAACACAGGCGAAGAGTACCGAGGCATCAGGCAAAGGTTGCTATATCAGTGCAATGAGACAAAGACCAGGAGGACGGCAAGACGGAGGTCATCGTGGAGCCCAGGACAGCATCACCACCAGAGCTTTTCACAGGCGAAGACCACTTTTGTCAGGATAGCTTGTACTAGTTGTCCCCCTCCAAATTGGCCCGCCGTTGTTGGCACCCTTCCTGCTTCATATTTGGGAAGAGGACCAGGGCCTATATAAGCAGAGCTCGCCACCATAGTAGGGGCATGTCATCTCATCTTAGCTCGATCCAACCCGATTGAGAGCCTACTCACAAGAACACCTCAACCTCAGGAGGCTGGTCTTCCCTTGTATTGTTCATCATCAACCCTAGAGGCAATCCACCACCACCACACTGGAGTAGAGTATTACACCACAACGGTGGCCCGAACCAGTATAAACCTCGTGTCTTTGTGTGTTGCGAGTTCGTCGAGTTCGTTCGCGAGATCTTAGCGAGCTAGGGCGTAGATCGGTAGGAAGGAAAGACTTTGCGCGCACCCCAGTGTTCGAACCATAAGGGTTTGCCAGAACCCCACATCCGACATTTGGTGCGCCTGGTATGGGTGCGCCGTAGCTTCCCTTCCATCAGTTCGTCGCTCCATCGTCTCCATGGCGGATGCTCACCATGCTCGAGCTGAGCGTCGGGCTGGCCTCACCGCCCGCGTCGCTCAGACGGCTCCGGTCGGCGGGCCACATCACCGTTCTCTGTCTCCCGCCACCAACGCTGCCACCGGCCCGCCGGGGAACGAGCAGTAGGTGTCCTCGTTGCATACTTCGGTGCGGCAGGACAGCCACATCGCCACTCCATAGCTGACCCTTGCCGGTTCTTCTTTCTCGCGCACTGCACTCCCATGGAGGCACGGGCCGTGCTCCTTGGGGCGAACGAGCTCCTGCGCTACCACCCCGTCGAAGACCTCTACAAGGAGTGGCTTGACCGTGTCGCCGAGCTCATCCGCGCCGCAGGGGGCTCTCTGGCGCCGTCCCACTCTCTGCCTCCCCCCAACCAGCCACGGGCGACGGGGCTCATGGCGTGCCTCCACCACCTCAGCCCCAAGACAGCGCCTTGGCACTAAGGCGCGCGGCTCCGCGGCATGATCCGCCACGCCCGGCGCCCGTGCGCCAAAAGAAAAGCTGCCAAGAAATTCCGCGGTCACGAGAAGCTGCACCTGCGCTCCCCGCGCCACCTTGTCAAGACCGCGCACCGCCCACAGCGGTGCAGCGCGGACCTCATCAAGACCAAGCTCCACCTCCGAAGCGGGCCCCGGCAACCATGGCTGGCTGCCGCGCCTTCACCCCCGATCTGCATAGAGTCGCCTGGCCGGGCAAGTTCAAGCCAGATCTGCCTCCTCGCTACGACGGTAGCACCGACCCCGCGGAGTTCTTGTAGCTCTATGAGCTGAGCATCGAAGCGGGCAACAGCGATGAAAAGGTCATGGCGAATTGGTTTCCCATGGCTCTCAAGGATGGAGCTCGCTCCTGGCTCCTGAACCTCCAGCACGGCTCGATCTCCTCCTGGGATGAGATGCGCGACCGCTTCGTCGCCAACTTCCAGGGCACTCGCGACCGCCCACTGGCCGCGGGTGATTTACGCCGCATCAGGCTGCAACCAGGAGAGACCCTCCAGAAGTACATCCAACGCTCCAACAACACCCGCGTCAAGATCCCCAAGGTCACGGACGAGGCCATCATCTCAGGAGTTGTTCAACCTGGCGACCCTCAGGAGCTGTTCAACCTGGCGACCAAGTGCGCAAGAGCTGAGGAGGGGCGCCTCTCTCTCCTTGAGCTGCCAGCCGTGGGCGCGGAGGAGAAGAAGACCAAGGCCAAGGACGTGAAGCGCAAGGAGGCAGCTGTGCTCGCAGCGGAGCCCGACATGAAGCGGGGCATAGATCAGCCCGAGTCATCCAAGAACGGCAGACCATTCTGCGCCTTCCACAACCTAAACGCCCACAAGACCAGTGACTGTCAAGAGGTCAGAGCCATACGAGAAGGGCGTTACGGTCAATGCCCTGAGCGCAACAACCGGGGCTATGGCCGCGGAGGAGGACGTGGAGGCGGACGCTGGGACGACTGTGGCCCGCGGCAGGAGTGGCACGACCGGCCTTGTGAGGACCGCTGGCAGGACCAACCTCGCGAGGGCGCCTGGAGGGACCCGCCGCGTGAAGATCGCCCCTAGGGCAACGCTGGTGTTCCCTCGCTGCCGCCACCAAGAAGGAACGACGACCACCACTAGGACGAGGGGGCTGGGGCCTTCCAGTAGCCGCGTGCGATCGCCTGCATCTTGGGCGGCGCCCAGGCCCCAGCCTCTTAGCGCACCTTCAAACAATTCGCTCGCGAGGTGAACGCGGCGCTCCCCAAAGTCGAGGCCATGCGCCCGCACCGGTGGTCCCAATGCGCCATCACTTTCAACTCGGCAGATCAGCTCAAGTGTGCAGCCACCACTGGCGCCCTCCCTATGTTGTGTTCCCTAGTCATCAGCAATGTGCAGTTCACCAAGACCCTCATCGACGGCGGCGCAAGGCTCAACGTCCTATCCGTCGACACATTCGACAACCTCCAAGTGCCTTATGAACAGCTCCAGCCCACCAAGCCTTTCTCGGGAGTGACCGACGGCTCCACCACACCGATAGGGTAGGTCCGCCTACCTGTCACCTTCAGGGAGCGCAAGAACTACCACACCAAGCTCATTGACTTCGATGTCGTGCACATCTGCCTGCCGTACAATGCCATCCTCAGGTATCCGGCCCTGGCCAAGTTCATGGCAGTCGCTCATCACGGCTACAACTTTCTCAAGATGCCAGGAAGCGGAGGAATCATCATGGTCCCGTGTGAAGAGAGGGATGCGGTGTGCTCCCTTGAGCGCGCCTTCCAAGCCGCAGTAATCGACAACCCCGACAGCAGAAATGAAGGCCCTCTGGACACCATCCCCAAGAAGAAGCAGCTGCGCCGTGCAGGACCTCAGGAGGATGGCGTCGCGGCAGGAGCCTCGTCAGGACCAGCGCCCGCTCCAGGGGCGCCTCCATCCATCGCATAGGAAGGCGCGCCCAGCGCCCTCCTAAATCAGGGCTCGGGGACTCTCTTCTGGAGGTCCTCAGACCTTGACAACCTCACAAGGGAGGCGCTTGGGCACCACTTGGAGATGTGCTTCGCGGCACGTGACCCTCAGGACAACACAGGGCAAGGAGTGCCCACCACTCTGGAGTTCATCACCAGGACCACCCAGGAACTGCAAGAAGCAAGAGCCATGCCCGGCGACAGCCGCCCATGAGCCGCAGCTCCGCATCCTAGCAAGGATGCTGGGCTGCGTGTCTGCATTGACGTCCCAGGGCTCAACAGGGCCGCATCTCAGGAGTGTTTCTGGCCTTCGCGTGTGGTCCGCTGCGAGGGCCCGCCGCATAGCTACGTCCATATGCCTTTTGGCTTGCCGAGCATGGTGTTGGCCTATCAGTGCAACCTGCAACGTGCCCTGATAGCTCAGGAAGCCACGTACCACGCCGTTCTGGAGGAGATGGAGATGGTCTTTAGGGAACCTCTCGAGCCCCCAGAGCCTCCTGAGGCTCAGGGTTCTGGTGGCTCATGAGGAGTCATTTCTTCAACGCACGCATTCAACTGCACCAACTCTACTTCCTCTACAGAACCAGGTGATATCTTCCAAGCCCGTTTAGCTGGGAGTGCCCCTCAGGCTGCATTATTCCCAGGCCGCATGGGTCTGTCCCTGTGGCATGTATCCCTTTTGCTTATGTCTTTAGCTTACCATGCTGGGGGCGCCCCTCGGGCTGCATCATCCCCAAGCCGCTCGGGCCGGACCCAGTGGCATGTATCTTCCTGCATTTACCTAGGCTGATTTGCCTTCGCTGCTTAATCTGCCTACGGTTATCACCTGCTCGATCATCACCTCCCACGGGGCCTCCTCCCTGCCACGTCGACAAATCTGAGGGGTCGAGCTTGTGACGCCCGGGTAATTAAACTATAGTGATCCTTTGCTAATGATGCCATGTCACCACTATTACTGTTACTAATCTCCCATTGATCCAAATCCGGTTCAAATTCAAATTCAAATAATAAGTGAAATTCTAAACTTCTCAAACATGAAAACTAAAATGATCATCATGTGGCAAATAATCCGTAACTTATTTTGAGTGTTGGAACCAACCTTTTTCAAAATGTTTAAGTGCCTAAACTAAATAAACACATGGGCTAAAACAATTATTAAATACTTTTGAATAATAAACAAATGTAAAACTAATTTATTTAGTGCCAAATTAATTATAACAGTAGCCTAACTAATAGTGCTAATTTAGGGACTGAGTTGATATATTATAAAACTGCATATAAAGTAAAACTAAAAGAAACAGGAAAATAGATAAAAGGAAAAGGTCAAACAAAAAAACATAAAAACAGAACCCCCCCCCCCAACTGGGCTCCGGCCCAGCACGGCACCAGCCCACCTGGCACAACCAACCGGCCGGCCCACCCCCGCACCACCTAACCACCCCACTCCCCACTCGCCCACCGACACCCCCAGAAA
>NC_041386.1:356699147-356706144 GCF_002162155.2 Triticum dicoccoides | reverse complement strand
TCAGACACCTCGCGTGCCCACAGCCACGCGCGCTGGTGCCGTTCGCAGCCGCTGCTTCCATTCCCCATCCCCGTCGCAGCTACCGTCTCCGCCCCTCATCGCCTCCCCCTGCGGCTGCCACCGGCACCACCACCGCAGCCACCTCGCTCGTTTCCGCCTCTGGCTTCTGCTGCTCCGGCCAGTCATCGTGGCCTCGCCACTGCCGCCGGAGGGGACGTCCTCGGTCTCTGCGGGCGGGCATCCTGGCGCCCCGCGCCCGATCCATCGCCCATGCCCGTTTGGCCCTATGGGCCACTGCCCAGTGGGGCCCCCCTAACCACGCCCCTGTTAAAAAAAGAATAAAAAAATATAATTAAAAAATTAATTAATTAATTAATTTCTTAATTAGTTAACTTAATTAGATATGTTAAATTAACCTAGTCACTTATTAAACTAAACTAATCCTGTTTAGTTAACCTAAGTCAATGACAATCGGGACCCATGCGTCAGTTTGACCAAGTCAACTGACTGTTGACTGCTGACATCACCCTGATGTCATGCTGGCATCATAATGGCCTTTCCAAATTAATTTAATTCTGTTAATTCCAAAAATGATTAAAAACTTAGAAATTAATATGAATTAAACCGTAGCTCGGATTGAAAAACTTTGTACATGAAAGTTGCTCAGAACGACGAGACGAATCCGGAAACGCAGCCCGTTCGTCCGTCACACATCCCTAGCATAGAAAACACACAACTTTCCCCCTCCGGTTCATTTGTCCGAAAACGCGAAACACCGGGAATACTTTCCTGGAGGTTTTCCCCCTTCGGCGGTATCACCTACCACCTCGTTAGGGCACACCTAGTACCGCTCATTGCCATGTTATGCTTTGTGATGCTTTGATTGCTTTGTTATTTATTGCGTTCCCCCTCCATTACTTCTTTCTGGTAGACCCTGAGGCCGCTGTCGGTACCCCTGTGATCGACTACATCGATGATGAACCCTTCTTGCCAGAGCAACCAGGCAAGCCACCCCTTTGATCACAGATATCGCCTACTCTTCTCTATACTGCTTGCATTAGAGTAGTGTAGCATGTTACTGCTTTCCGTTATTCCTATCCTGATGCATAGCCTGTCCTTGCTACTACTGTTGTTACCCTTACCCGCTATCCTACTGCTTAGTATAGGATGCTAGTGTTCCATCAGTGGCCCTACACTCTTGTCCGTCTGCCATGCTATACTACTGGGCCGTGATCACTTCGGGAGGTGATCACGGGCATATACTATATACTTTACACAGTTACATTACCTGTGGTACTGTTCGGAGTTGGGGGCTGAAGGGGCAGGTGGCTCCATCCGGGTAGAGGTGGGCCTGGGTTCCCGACGGCCCCCGACTGTTACTTTGTGGCAGAGCGACAGGGCAGGTTGAGACCACCTAGGAGAGAGGTGGGCCTGGCCCTGGTCGGTGTTCGCGGATACTTAACACGTTTAACGAGATCTTGGTATTTGATCTGAGTCTGGCTACTGGCCTATACGCACTAACCATCTACGCGGGGACAGTTATGGGCACTCGACGTCGTGGTATCAGCCGAAGCCTTCATGACGTCAGCGACTGAGTGGCGCACGCCGGATTGGACTGTAAGCCTGCTCTTGTATTAAGGGGGCTAGTTCTGCTTCCGGCCGCGTTCACAACGTGCAGGTGTGCAAAGGGCGATGGGCCCAGACCCCTGCGCCATAGGATTTTAGACCGGCGTGCTGACCTCTCTGTTGTGCCTAGGTAGGGCTGCGACGTGTTGATCTTCCGAGGCCGGGCATGACCCAGAAAAGTGTGTCCGACCAAATGGGATCGAGCGTGTTGGGATATGTGGTTCACCCCTGCAGGGAAGTTAATCTATTCGAATAGCCGTGATCTTCGCTAACAGGACGACTTGGAGTTGTACCTTGACCTTATGACAACTAGAAACGGATACTTAATAAAACACACCGTTCCAAGTGCCAGATACAACCGGTGATCGCTCTCTCACAGGGCGACGAGGGGAGGATCATCGGTTAGGTTTATGCTATACGATGATATTTGGAGGACTTCAGTCTACTCTCTTCTACATGCTGCAAGACAGGGGCTGCCAGAAGCGTAGTCTTCGAAAGGACTAGCTATCCCCCCTTATCCCGACTTTCTGCAGTTCAGTCCACATATAATAGCCTTATTCCAGTTGATACCAATGCATACATACGTAGTGTAGCTCCTTGCTTGCGAGTACTTTGGATGAGTACTCATGGTTGCTTTCTCCTTCTTTTCCCTCTATCCCTTCTACCTGGTTGTCGCAACCAGATGTTGGAGCCCAGGAGCCAGACGCCACCGTCGACGACGACTCCTACTACACCGGTGGTGCCTACTACTATGTGCTGCCCGCTAACGACGACCAGGAGTAGTTAGGAGGATCCCAGGCAGGAGGCCTACGCCTCTTTCGATCTGTATCCCAGTTTGTGCTAGCCATCTTATGGCAACTTGTTTAACTTATGTCTGTACTCAGATATTGTTGCTTCCGCTGACTCGTCTATGATCGAGCTATTGTATTCGAGCCCTCGAGGCCCCTGGCTTGTAATATGATGCTTGTATGACTTATTTTATTTGTAGAGTTGTGTTGTGATATCTTCCCGTGAGTCCTTGATCTTGATCGTACACATTTGCGTGCATGATTAGTGTACGGTCAAATCGGGGGCATCACAAGTTGGTATCAGAGCCGACTGCCTGTAGGAATCCCCCTTCCAAACTCCTTGGCTGAAGTTGAGTCTAGTCGATGAAAATTGTTTTACTAACATGGCTGTGTGGCCCATGGGCCCACGTCGCCATTGGGTGGTATTAGGATCTTTTATTCCTCGACCTATACTCTGGGACTCTGATCTCTCTTCTATTCGGGTTAAATGATTTTGCTAAAATCTAACTCTAGGTTCTCGTTACCACTTCATGCCGGAGAGTCCCTTCATTTTAGATGATCGTCTGCTGCACCAGAAGATTCCAAATATAATCTCCAATGTTGTGCCCACCGCCTTTGCAAATTCCCTACCACTGTTATATTATTATGGAATAACTACATACACTTGTCCTTTCAATCCCATTGATCTTGTTATTACAAGATACCCCGAAAATTCTCTCTATTGTTCCAAGAATACTTTGTACCTACTTCCTTGCAGTTCATTACCCACATGAACACCCCAGCGGATAATTCCTCGCACTTACCAAGTATCCGCCCATCCCCAGTTGTTTATGTGTTTCACTAAGTTCTTCGAATTAATATTCGATATTCCGAAAATCCTTGGCAGCATATTGCTCTTGAAATTCTTGCTTGCTTGCATTATGGTCAACCCCATAAGTATAGTAACCTTATTGGCAGCCTTTGTCACTAACATCTTGAGTACATTGATTCAATATGTTGCGAATGCTTGCAATCCTCAATCAGATCCTAGAGTTCATCCGTTTGGCTTAGACATTGTCTTAAACATGAGCTGAATCTCGACCAATCAAAATTTTGTCGATTTTACCCCTACGCTTACTCAACTTATCCATCATTAATCAAAGCATTTGCTTCTGATCCTTTGATTTGGAAATATTAATTCCTTTGCCTTGAGCTTTGAATTAGTCAGTTGTTTCTATAATCCAAAGCCCTTGCTTTGTTTTGTCCTCTGACCGTTTGCCGATGCTCACATCAGCTCCATTATGGACCGGCAGATCCTTTGTTGGATTTTATCCAACAGCGTCCTTCATATTCAATAACCTTGTGAGCCTTCCCTCAGATACATAATGCCTTTGGTAAATTGTATACTCTGCTTTCTCAACCATGCTCAGCTTTCGAGCTGGTGGTATTTACTATTGAAGATTGTGGTATATATTTCCACGATACCCTGATTTGGTTGAACCTATGCCTTCCTTAATATGTTTGAACTCGAAAGTTTTCACGAGTCATACACTCTGGTAATTTGCCAGATAAAATTTCAACACTACAACTTCCTCGAAGTGAGAAGTGAATGATTGGTTATGCATTGGAGAAGTGGGAGTCGACCTTGAACTTTGTGTTCATGCCCATGGATACAATGTATATCTTATCATTACAGCTTCTCTTAAATTAATTATTCCTTTGGTATAAGTTCATCTTATATCTAGGATCTGGCCTTTTGCAATCATGGTTCCGACCATGTTATCCTTTAAATACCATTTCGCGTGCAAGTTTAAGCGCTTGTCTTCTGTAGAGCAATACCCCAGTCCAACCTCTACTTTGATTTGTCATCGAGTATTACCCCTCTGGTATCTCGAGATTATCACGGAACTGCATAACTTCTTATGAGTTCTTCTTCAAGTATTATTTGACTTTCGTTGCATCATCATTTGACTTGATGTCATCGCCGACCAATTACATCTTCATGAAATCTCTCGACAAATGTGTCGTGGTCATCATCAACATCCTGAGCTCTTCCAAGATATATATCGAATTCTTGATTAGGTATACCATCCTCTCCCCTCAATGGTTTGTGCTATCCCCGACCACTTTATTGCCTTCCGTTAAACACAAACTCATTCGTGTTTTGTGTTATACCTTGAGATCCTTGCTATCCAGCATTTGTTCTTCTTTACCTTGGAATATTACCACCTTTTATGTCAAGAATGTCGTGGTAATTTTACCACCTCTTGAGAATTCTTGATATAGTAATATCTCTCGCCTTTTGCGTTCTTTTCTTGGTCTCCGTGTTGTTTCTAACCGGAATACCGACAAATGGTATGTGATGTGTACATTCTAAACTTCTAGCAACCCTATTGCTTTGAAGTTATTGGTCTATAGTTTCATTCTAAATCTATTGCTTATTGATTCATCATTCGAACATTGATCATTCCTGGGTTCACCCTTCTATCATTGTTCAGTTGTGTATGTTTCCCTCGAGCATACATCATTATATCTTTTTATCCGACAAATGATATTTCCTTGTTCACATAATTGTGGAAATCAATCCTTTGGAAATCTCGATGATTTGTTGCTGAGCCTATCAGCCACCTCCTCATCCTCTCCTTGGTTTACTGATGAACTCTCGTTTCAGAGCTCACTTCCATAGATCATTTCTGAGAATCTCACAATGTCATCTCATCAAATTGTGTTGCACCTTTTCTTCTCAGGCATCCTGAGTCTGAGGTATCCTGACACCAATCAAATCTGAATCTCGGTCAGATATGATGGTTGGGACATATTTCCAAGAGTTATAATGTTGGTCTTTATATGACCCGGTGAGGTGGTGTCATACCTAGCCCACCTGGCCGGAGGCCCTATTGTTATAGTTCCCTTTTAGCAATGTTATCCATTCTTCCATGAGGAAACTGTAAGACTTATTCCATAAGTTGTTCCTGATGGGTCCTTTGTGTATCCAAGGTCTGACCTTGCTTGAAGACCATGTCAATGCTATCTCGAAGCATGTCACTGGTACTTTGATTTTCAACAAGAACATTTGAAGCCCAATGCTAAATGTTTCCTGCTCAATTATCCAAACACCGTTGCATGGGTAATGTCATGACATTTCTTTCCCCTTACCTAAAAGGGTTTTCTACGTTATATCATGTCATGGATATCATGCTCTGCTTATCCTTGGAAAGGATATACCCCTGGAATATGTGTTTCAACACATTTTCCTTTCCATTGTTCTGTTTAATCTGATAATCATATTTTCCTTTCCATTGGTTTGTTTGACTTTTTCTTGTGATCTATATAAACTAAGCAGTAATAATTCACTGCTTATGTAAACACCTCGGTGTACAAATCTATCAGTAAGAGCCTGCTACTATTGTTGATGACATTCCGGTAGCCACCGATGGACGAGAACTTTTCCTATTGGTCCGCCTCGTTTCAACGAGCAGGAAAATGGTTCTCTTCGTCCCTCGCCCTTGGTACCAATGATGCAGCCAACATAACTGACCGGTTATTCTCTGATATGCCTTGCTATCATGACCGTGCAAGATGTCACCGCTCCTATTTTTAACCCACATGGTGGGCCCATAACCCACAGTTCCATAGGATCAAAAACCTGACTCTCCTGTACACCCCCGGTTTCCAAAGTTATTCCTCGCGCTTGACTTCGTATGTAATTCATGGGGTCACTATCCTAGTAATCTATTCGGGTATCAGACGCAATACTTATTCCCGTTGCTCTGGACCCCTTTCACACTTTGTTTCAGGCATCGAACGATTGCCTGCCCGCTCAAAATTTCTCATGATACCTCCTTACTTTGCTCTCGATATTTTCTCAAATTTCAACTCGGGGGATACTTATGCTTCTTCCCCTGAGTTAACCGTCTGTGCTCAATTTTATTACGATCCGTCCTTATAGAGTTTTTCCCCTCTTATCCTTTCGTAAGTTCGGTGAAGATCCGGAAGGAAGGACGACAACTTCATCATGATGCATTGATGCATAGGAATGAAGACATCAATGCTATGGATCGACCTCTTCGAGAAGAGCAACCAAGACCGAGAAGATTCGTTAGAATATCGTAACAAGAACTTTCCCCCTTACTCCCCTCTTAAATCTCGGGATGAGATTTCTTGTAGTGGAGAAGAATTGTGACGCCCGGGTAATTAAACTACAGTGATCCTTTGCTAATGATGCCATGTCACCACTATTACTGTTACTAATCTCCCGTTGATCCAAATCCGGTTCAAATTCAAATTCAAATAATAAGTGAAATTCTAAACTTCTCAAACATGAAAACTAAAATGATCATCATGTGGCAAATAATCCGTAACTTATTTTGGGTGTTGGAACCAACCTTTTCCAAAATGTTTAAGTGCCTAAACTAAATAAAAATAGGGGCTAAAACAATTATTAAATACTTTTGAATAATAAACAAATGTAAAACTAATTTATTTAGTGCCAAATTAATTATCACAGTAGCCTAACTAATAATGCTAATTTAGGGACTGAGTTGATATATTATAAAACTGCATATAAAGTAAAACTAAAAGAAACAGGAAAATAGATAAAAGGA
>NC_041386.1:356648392-356698871 GCF_002162155.2 Triticum dicoccoides | reverse complement strand
CGATTGAATCGGGATCGAGAGGAGGAGGCCGACGCCGCACAGTGCCGCCTCGCCGCAACGCCGCATCGCCTCGCCCTCCACCTCGCTCCCTCGTCTCTCTCCCTGGCCAATCTGGATCGGGGTAGCCCCCTGATCCCGTCTCCCCGTCGGACGCCGTCGTCGCGCTCACCAAGGACGTCGTCGTCACCACCACCTCGTCGGACTGCTTCCTCGTCTACGACACGCTCGTCGTCACCGTCGTCCTCCCCAACAACCGTTGCCCCGTCCTTGCTCCTCGATGTGAGCACGCCCCCCTTCCTCTCCCTGTCCAGACGCCCCGCCTCGCGCCGCCCTGCGCCCAGCACCCGTGGCCTCGCCCCCCTGCCGGCGCCCGCGTACCTGGCCGCCTGCGTGCACGCTAGGCCGAGCCCCCTCCACCACGCGCACGCCCACGCATGCCAACACCGACGCGCCCGAGCTCGTGCTCCCCCCCTCGCGCCTCCCCACTTGCGCTGGCTGCCGCCCGTCCCCGTCCCCGTCGCAGCTACCGTCTCCGCCCCCCGTTGCCTCCCCCTGCGGCTACCACCGGCACCACCGCCGCAGCCACCTCGCTCGTTTCCGCCTCTGGCTTCCGCCGCTCCGGCCACTCACCGTGGCCTCGCCACTGCCGCCGGAGGGGACGTCCTCCGTCTCTGCGGGCGGTCATCCTGGCGCCCCGCGCCCGATCCATCGCCCACGCCCGTTTGGCCCTATGGGCCACTGCCCAGTGGGGCCCCCCTAACCACGCCCCTGTTAAAAAAGAATAAAAAAATATAATTAAAAAATTAATTAATTAATTAATTTCTTAATTAGTTAACTTATTAGATATGTTAAATTAACCTAATCACTTATTAAACTAAACTAATCCTGTTTAGTTAACCTAAGTCAATGACAATCGGGACCCATGCGTCAGTTTGACCAAGTCAACTGACTGTTGACTGCTGACATCACCCTGATGTCATGCTGGCATCATAATGGCCTTTCCAAATTAATTTAATTCCGTTAATTCCAAAAATGATTAAAAACTTAGAAATTAATATGAATTAAACCGTAGCTCGGATGGAAAAACTTTGTACATGAAAGTTGCTCAGAACGACGAGACGAATCCGGAAACACAGCCAGTTCGTCTGTCACACATCCCTAGCATAGAAAACACACAACTTTCCCCCTCCGGTTCATCTGTCCGAAAATGCGAAACACCGGGAATACTTTCCTGGATGTTTTCCCCCTTCGGCGGTATCACCTACCACCGCGTTAGGGCACACCTAGTACCGCTCATTGCCATGTTATGCTTTGTGATGCTTTGATTTCTTTGTTATTTATTGCGTTCCCCCTCCGTTACTTCTTTCCGCTAGACCCTGAGGCCGCTGTCGGTACCCCTGTGATTGACTACATCAACGACGAACCCTTCTTGCCAGAGCAACCAGGTAAGCCACCCCTTTGATCACCAGATATCGCCTACTCTTCTCTATACTGCTGGCATTAGAGTAGTGTAGCATGTTACTGCTTTCCGTTATTCCTATCCTGATGCATAGCTTGTCCTTGCTACTACTGTTGTTACCATTACCTGCTATCCTACTGCTTAGTATAGGATGCTAGTGTTCCATCAGTGGCCCTACACTCTTGTCCGTCTGCCATGCTATACTACTGGACTCAGATCAGGGGCATATACTATATACTTTACACAGTTACATTACCTGTGGTACTATTCGGAGTTGGGGGCTGAAGGGGCAGGTGGCTCCATCCCGGTAGAGGTGGGCCTGGGTTCCCAACAGCCCCCGGCTGTTACTTTGTGGCGGAGCGACAGGGCAGGTTGAGACCACCTAGGAGAGAGGGTACTTAACATGTGGTGTTCGCGGGTACTTAACATGTTTAACAAGATCTTGGTATTTTATCTGAGTCTAGCTACTGGCCTATACGCACTAACCATCTATGCGGGGATAGTTATGGGCACTCGATGTCGTGGTATCAGCCGAAGCCTTCGTGACCTCAACGACTGAGTGGCGCGCGCCGGATTGGACCGTAAGCCTGCTCTTGTATTAAGGGTGCTAGTTCTGCTTCCGGCCGCGTTCGCAACATGCAGGTGTGCAAAGGGCGATGGGCCCAGACCCCTGCGCCATAGGATTTTAGACCGGCGTGCTGACCTCTCTGTTGTGCCTAGGTAGGGCTGCGACGTGTTGATCTTCCGAGGCTGGGCATGACCCAGAAAAGTGTGTCCGGCCAAATGGGATCGAGCGTGTTGGGATATGTGGTGCACCCCTGCAGGGAAGTTAATCTATTCTAATAGCCGTGATCTTCGGTAACAGGACGACTTGAAGTTGTACCTTGACCTTATGACAACTAGAAACAGATACTTAATAAAACACACCCTTCCAAGTGCCAGATACAACCGGTGATCGCTCTCTCACAGGGCGACGAGGGGAGGATCATCGGTTAGGTTTATGCTATACGATGATACTTGGAGGACTTCAGTCTACTCTCTTCTACATGCTGCAAGACAGGGGCTGCCAGAAGCGTAGTCTTCAAAAGGACTAGCTATCCCCCCTTATCCCAGCTTTCTGCAGTTCAGTCCACATATAATAGCCTTATTCCAGTTGATACCAATGCATACATATGTAGTGTAGCTCCTTGCTTGCGAGTACTTTGGATGAGTACTGCTTTCTCCTTCTTTTCCCTCTATCCCTTCTACCTGGTTGTCGCAACCAGATGTTGGAGCCCAGGAGCCAGACGCCACCGTCGACGACGACTCCTACTACACCGGAGGTGCCTACTACTATGTGCTGCCCGCTGACGACGACCAGGAGTAGTTAGGAGGATCCCAGGTAGGAGGCCTGCACCTCTTTCGATCTGTATCCCAGTTTGTGCTAGCCATCTTATGGCAACTTGTTTAACTTATGTCTGTACTCAGATATTGTTGCTTCCGCTGACTCGTCTATGATCGAGCTCTTGTATTCGAGCCCTCGAGGCCCCTGGCTTGTAATATGATGCTTGTATGAATTATTTTATTTGTAGAGTTGTGTTGTGATATCTTCCCCTGAGTCCTTGATCTTGATCGTACACATTTGCGTGCATGATTAGTGTACGGTCAAATTGGGGGCGTCACAAAGCTCTGGCTCGCGGCACGCCCCGTGCACGTCACCTCACCAGGCCCTTAGTGCCTTCACTTCATCCAGACCAACCAGCGGCAGGCTGACGGTTGTAACGGCAAACCATGTTCTTCTTGTGCCTATCCACAAGGACCCCGCGGGGAGGATGATAGGCGGCACCGCGAGTCTCCTTTTCTCTCGTGCACCTCGCTCCCGCGTTAAAAGGGGGGCTCCTGAGCATCGCGACTCAGGAGCTCTTATTGGCTCTCCAGCCCTCACCCCCTAGCCTTGACCACGACATCGTGACCTGGCATACAAGCGGCAGCTGAGCCCGCTTGAGGGCCGGGATCTGAGGACGTAGAGCACTAAGGAGAGCATGAGGGGAGGGAAACTTGTATGGTCCGGCCTAGTTCTGCCGCACGAGTAGGCGCAAAGCCCTAGCGCAACATCAGGAGTCGCCACGAGATCAACAAGATAAGTCCCCCACTCGGATCGGCTAAATGTTTGGGCCTAATGGTCACTCACGCCTTGCCGCAACCCCGTTCCGGCCATGTCATCTCCCTTTCTCGCCTTACCATGGCTTCTTGAGCACTAAGGGGGACCTCCTAATCATCGCACCTCAGGGGCTCTTACTGGACCTCGGGCCGCACACCTCCTAGCCTTGACCACGGCACGCGACTAGGCATACCAGCGACGGTTGTAGCCTGCCTGGGGATCGGAACCTATCAGCGTAGAGCAACAAGCTATCGCGAGGAAATAAAGGGGGGCCAAGCCTTAACGGGACATGCGTTCACCAAATTTTGATAACAGGGAAGATAAGCACAAAAGACGTTACGGACCCTTACATGCCCCCACGGGGTAATTAATGATTCTTCGCAGAAAACAAAAGCTGATACTAAGGGGAATCCTATCTACATCCTTCCGTGGTGGACACCATCATCAACAGTGGGCCACGGGAGGCCGGCGCCAACCCCATCCAGATCAGTGGTGGCGACGACTACACGCCGCAGCTCTGCTCTGAGCGTGGCGAGAGCTCGGAGGCGCGCAGCTGTCATCGCTCGTCGCCAGAGTCTCATAGAGCTCAGAAGAGCTGCTGGACTCCCAAGGGCTGCTGCTGCTGGAGTGGCCGTGAGCGGGACGCTCGTCAGCCTCACGCTCCTCTCCGGAGCGGCACTCCAGGCGGCGACCCTCAGCATCGAAGACCTTGAAGAAGAGCGTGGAGACACCGTCGTACTCAAAGTGGATCGCGAGGGCGCCCTTCGCACGGCAGACCCACGCGATCTCGCCCCAGCTGCGAGTCATGAAGATCTTGTCGGTGGGGACCACTTCGATCTCCGCTCCGGTCGCCGGAGCGTTGCAGTCGGCGTGCTGCAGCCAGAGCTCGAGAGGCCACCTCGGCGGCATCACGTTAGAGAAGAACCACGGAAAGCGGTTCCAGGAGCTTGGAGGCATCGGCGCCCAAAGCACCAACTCGCGTGAGGAGTCCGAGGCGTGAACCCCAGGGGCAACGTCATGCGTCGCCGTTGCGCGGCGACCCCGGATGCGGCGTGGGTGGCGCTGCTCGTCACTTCGTCCTCCCGAGCCCTCGGCTCGGGCGTACAAGGGCAGAGGGTACCCCGGAGGAGGCCGCTCGCACCAAGGCCTCAACACCACCTACATCTCCGTTTCATCACGGCAATGGATCGACCTTTTCATCGGCGGAAGAGGCCCCGGATGATCACGGGGAGCCTTTCCTTTCTCTTCAGTACAAAAGTTTCTGATGGGCTCCATTGTTGTCAGCAGTGGAACAAGGAGGAAGAAGCAAGCAAGCGAGGAAGAGATGGGCAACGGGGGCTCCGCCCCCTCCCCCTTTATAGCACGAGAAGGCCAACCGGCATCTCCCACGATCTCAGGTAATTATGGTTTTCCTTACATGTCGTAGGACTTGTCAAGTCATGCAGTTGCCGAGGCAGCATGGGGAAGCGGAGACGCCCACGTCCAATCAACCGCCACACGTCAACCAAGGCCGCAGGCTTTGGGGGCCCGCGGCGCTCTGTACATGGCCCTTGGCTTCGCCGTGAAGCCAAGCCCAAGCGCACCTTGGGCCCGGGGGCTACTGTCAGCGTTCCGGGAACGGGAGTCCCCAGACTTGCCTGCCTGCGGCCCACGACATGGCTAAGCCAGCAGGCCGTACGGCCCATCTTCACCAACAAAGCATCCAAGACCCTCGCAAGGGTCCAAGCCTCGCGAGGCGGATGATGCAAGACCTCCTCTAGAGTAGCCTAGCCAGGCAGGCTCATGAGGAGCGGAGATATCAAGGCGGGGTAAACCACACGAGGCCCTCGTGACATGAGCCATGATGCACGGAACCAGGCGGGCGCCAGGCGGGTTCTAGCGCGCACATCGTCCTTGTTTCCTCTTTGGTGCTAAGGAGGCCAGTGCAGGCGAAGAGTACCGAGGCATCATGCAAAGGTTGCTATATCGGTGCAATGAGACCAAGACTAGGAGGGCGGCAAGATGGAGGTCATCGTGGAGCCCAAGACGACTTCACCACCAGAGCTTTTCATAGGCTAAGACCAATTTTGTCAGGATAGCTTGTACTAGCTGTCCCCCTTCAAATTGGCCCGCCGTTGTTGGCTCCCTTCCCGCTCGATATAGGAAGAGGACCAGGGCCTATATAAGCAGAGCTAGCCACCATAGTAGGGGCATCTCATCTCATCTTAGCTTGATCCAACCCGATCGAGACCCTACTCACAAGAACACCTCAACCTCAGGAGGCTGTTCTTCCCTTATATTGTTCATCATCAGCCCTAGAGGCAATGCACCACCACCACACTGGAGTAGGGTATTACACCACAACGGTGGCTTGAACCAGTATAAACCTCGTGTCTTTATGTGTTGCAAGTTCGTCGAGTTCGTACGCGAGATCTTAGCAAGCTAGGGCGTAGATCAGTAGGAAGGAAAGACTTCGCGCGCACCCCAGTGTTCGAACCTTAAGGGTTTGCCGGAACCCCACATCCGACAGTGACCTCCATCCTGCCATCCTTCTAGTATTGGTCTTGTTGCACCGATATGGAAACCTTTCCTTGATGCCTCAGGACTCCTCGCCCATGCTTACCTCTTTAGCACCAAAGAGGAAACGAGTACACTGCCCGCGCTGGCGCCCGCCTAGCGCCTGACTGGCCTTGGTCTTCATGGCTTGTGTCACAGGGACCTCGCGAGGTGCCCATCGTCTTGATCTCTCCGCCCCTCATGAGCTAGCCTGGGGAGGCTGCCCGCGAGGAGGTCTTGCGTCGTCCGCCTCACGAGGCTTGGCCCCTCACGAGGGTCTTGAGTGTTCGCTGATGAAGATGGGTCGTACAGGGCCGCTGGTGGAGCCACGCCGTGGGCCACAGGCAGGCAAGTCTGGGGACCCCCGTACCCAAGACGCCGACACATACATATAAACATATGCAATGGTTGAAACGATATAAAGCACAAGATATGGATAAACAATATAAAGTTTTTTGAATAGTCACACAAGGAGTCGGGTTAAGGGCACAGAAAGGGCTCTGACCCGTTTTGCTGCAATTATCTAGTGGCTCCCAATGCAGCAACTTAACAGTGTAGTTGATCTCCTTATCAGTTAACTGTGTTGGGTTGAAACGCTATGGGTCCTTTGTGTCACCATCGTATTGGCACAATAAGCCACCGCACTGGCTTAGTGGTAAAATCCTCCAAGCGACCCAGTAGAAGACTTGATCAATTCCGGTTAGACCATTGGCGATCAAGGCTCTGACCTTTGAAAAAGTAGGAGCATATTGACCGTGCTCCAGGGCGGTTAGACGACCTGGAAGCTTGCCAGTGGTGGTGATCCCATAAGGGCAGTATCCTGGCAGGGGGGTTTCTCTGGTTGGGGAGGTGTCCTTGCAATAGAACCCAGTATAATTCCAATCTATGGGATGACTAGGTAGGGCGGCTGAAGGAAAAGTTATGTTTCTTCATCGTTGGCTGGAAACACCTCCAAGTTCAATGTTGGGACCATTTGACATCTCAGTGTGACGGTAGATATAAAAATACTCTCTGAACAGATCAACAGAAGGTTCTTCCCCAAGGTACACTTCACAAAACACTTGAAAGTTGCATATGTTGGAAACAAATTTTGGACCAATGTCTTGCGGATGAAGATTATTGAAATGCAAAACGTCGTGTAAGAATTGTGTGCCGGGCTGTGAGAAGCCATGGAGAAGGTGGTCCATGAAAATTATAACTACACCTTCTTGGGGCTGAGGGGAATGCTCGGAACCTAGAACCTACCAATGGATGACCTGCAAAGAGTGGTGCATAATGTTAAAATGATTCATTTCATCATCAGCAATGGAATTCAAGTCCCAACCACATTGCATGCGATACAATGGCACTTGGGGCTAATATAGGTCATTTCAATCCATAAGACCCAACTCATCTTATTCACAAGAGCTGGCCCTTGGGGCCTATGGATTTGGTTCTTATTGATGATTATATCACTCGGCTCATCTTATTCAGATGATCCGGCCCTTGGGGGCTACAGGTTTGGTTCTTAGCAATGATTATAAGACCCGACTCATCTTATTCAGATAAGTTGGCCCTTGGTTGCTACAGTTTGGAGTTCTTTCACAAGTCTCAAGCATATTCAATACCATTGCTATATTTAATACATGTGGGTATTATGTATATATATATATGTATATGCAACATTAAAAGATTAGTTTGACGTACTTCTGCTTCATTAATAGGACCAACCTGGCCTCCATGTCCCGGTTGTGTGTAGGCGGCTTAGATAGCCTGCGTACACTTCATCCGCGTTGAATGAGAAATAACTCTCCAGATCCAATTTTTCCTTGCCCTTCTAAAATGAGGGTATTTCCTCCATAGTTAAGAGTTTGGTTAACACTATCGAGACCTCCGGTGCCGTAAAGACTAACCCGGTAATGGTGATGTCATTAGAATCAGCGGTGGCAGGGCTCTTGTCAACGGATTTGGCAGGAGTGGGCTGCTTAGGACTTGGCAGGTCTTGATGGGCAGTCGGGTTAAGATCAATGGACATTTTCTCAAAGACTATAGCGTTAGTTTGTGGTGGTGGGTCATTGACAGGCTCTTCGGGGTCTTGGATGGGGGCCTCTGCAATTTCCGTCTCTCACTTCTTCGGCTTAGAAACTTCAGGGACTTTGGAAGAACAGCCCACCTTATGCCTCTTACTAGTCTTGTCTTTGGCCCTATGACAAAAATAGCAAAGTTGATGAGTATGTCACCACAAAGTGCTTTATCAACAAAGGAAAATATTTACCCATGGGCAACAATGAAGGCAAGCATTTGGGTTCCACATGAGTCACTAGATGATGGTGGTGTTCCCTGATAGTTTGAATCAGAAGGGGTAAGAGGCTGACACATGAGATGAGCCTTTGGAAGAGACACAGTCGGGCTGTGGGAAACCTCATTACGACTCTTGAGACGAGCCAGTGTATTGGGTAAGCCAGAGACAAGATCTTCAGAGCCGCCACTCTGGGTCGGGTGCTTTAATTCATGTTGTGGTTTCTTCAAACGAAAATTGGGATCAAAATAAGAAAGAGGGTGTGAAAATATTACTTTCTGGACGACCCACCATGTTTTCTTTCTTGGAAAAGGTTCTGAGTCGAAGTAGGCAGGAATTACCTCTGCAACATCTGTGTGACTTGTCTTCACTTCATCCTGAGAGGAATCAACATCAATAAGTTGGATAAAGAAAAGGCCAAGGGAGTCAAGTTCTACCTCCGACTCATCTGGCTCAAGGAGATTTTATGCTAATGTTTTCTTACGGCGATTAGTACCACGAGATGTAACCGCCCTAGTCTTCCTGATGGGCCGGGTGGTGTTTGCTTTCTTCCTCCAGAAAGGATAGTCGGCCTACACATATATGAACATAAGTAAAGGTTAAGAAGATATAAAGAACAAGAGATAGGTAAACAACATGAATATTTGGAATGCTTACAGGAGGAGGAGGGTTAAGACCGTAGAAAGGGATGAGACCCACTTTACTGCAGTTTTCCAATGATTCCCCGAGCAGTGACTTAATGTAACACCCAAGACCGATGTGCCAGATGTCTTCCAGTTATTCGCTGTTGTTGCCTTATCATTTCCTTGCGTGCCATGCATTTCATATCATGTCATCATGTGCATCGCATTTGCATACATGTTCGTCTCATGCATCCGAGCATTTTTCCCGTTGTCTGTTTTGCAATCCAGCGCTTCTATGCCCTCCGGCGTCCCCTTTTGCCTCATTTCGTGTGCGGGTGTTAAACGTTCTCGGATTGGACCGAGACTTGACAAGCGGCCTTGGTTGACTACCGGTAGACCGCATGTCAAGTTTCGTGCCATTTGGACTTCGTCTGATACTCCAACGGTTAACCGAGGAACCGAAAAGGCCTCGTGTGTGTTGCAGCCCAACACCCTTCCAAAGTGGCCCAAAACCCACATAAACCCCTCCATAATCTCGGTCGTTCGATCACGATCGCGTGGCCGAAAACCGCACCTCATTTGGACTCTCCTAGCTCCCTCTACCTATATATATGTGGCTCTCCCCGAAAATTCGCGGATGAACCATAGCAGCCTTCCTCCTCCGCGCGCCGGACATGTCCACTCCGCCGCCAGACATGTCCAGCCGCCACGCCGGACGAATCCGGGCGCGACACATCACCACCGCCGGACTCTCTCTCCTCCAGCCCCGCCGCCGGCCCGCGCGGCCCGAATCAGGCCCGCGGGGCCCATCCTATCGCCGCCCGAGGCGCCCGCCCCCGCGCCTCGCGCTCCTTCCGCCGCCGCCATCTTCGCATCGCGCGCCGCCGCCCTTCGCCTAGCTGCACCGCCTGTGGATCCTTCCCGCCGGCGCCGCCCATCACCGGCGCAGCCGCCCGCTGGAGCCGCAGCTCGTCGGTCGGGCCTCAGCTCACCCTTCCGGCCACCGCCTCCGGCCGGACCTGCATCCACCACCCGCCAGCCTCCTCGGCTCCGTTCGAGCTCGCCAGAGCCCGAGCCGCCCCTCGCAGGAGTTCCAGAGCTCACCGGAGTCAACTCTGGCAGGATCTAGAGTGAGTGGGATGAGATCCACCACTCCCACGATCCAAACACGCCTCAGATCTCGTCGTCCCGGATCTCCTCGTCCCGGGTTGATTTTTCCCGCGAGGTCTAATTTTCAACTAAGTCCCCAGCATTTTATGCATACTTCATCGCATCATATCTCGGCATCCGTAGCTCCGTTTTGGGCATGTAGCATATCAAATTGTTCGTCTCGACGAGTACTTCATTTCATATCACTGCATCATGTTCATTTGAGCTCATCTTGATGCCCTAAATTCTGTTGGAAGAGTGCTACTTTCTGTTAGTTTCAGATTCATATCAGTAATTGGACATTTGTCATTTTTGCCATGATTATTGTGTGCCTCCTATGAACTTGAGTCCTATATGAGTTTTGAAGTATGCCGTGCCATCTTTACAGTGGTGTATGCCATGTATTTTCCTGATATTTTTGGTGACTAGCACAAGCATGCAAAGTAGCTCTCGTAATGTTGCTGATTTCAGGGACTTAGAAATATTCTAAGTCTCTGCGCTGTTAATATTTTATGCCACGTGTTCGTGTTGCTACCGAGTGACCCGTGCCTCTTTTGAGCATGATCAGTAAGGATGTTTTGTAGATATTGTGGTGCTCTATACATCCATGTCTTTGTTTGAATTTATGGAGCACCCTAGCTTGACTCAATCGAGCTCTACTTTTGCTATAAAATGTTCCTGGCAGATTGTTTACGTGTTAAGCAATTTTCACGAGCTTGTTGTAGTTGGTCCATGCATGCTATGAATTTGTTCTTGTCATGTTTAGCTTCTATGCCATGTCTACTTGCTGCGTGTATGCTTAGCTTGTCATGCAATGCCTTGTGGTGAGTGCATCGAGCTCGTAAACATGCCTACTTGATATCTGTTTTGCCATGTTCCAGTTTTCTACTAAGTCTGAATCTGTTAACGAAAGTTGCTATGTTCACATGGTTGCCATTGTATTTTATGATCCCTTTTGGCTCATGGTCAGTAAGGGACTTTTGTTGTATGCTTTGAGTAGCTTCATGCCATGCCTTGCTTTTCCATGATGTGTTCCTGTAGGATGTTGTTTTCTTGCTCTAAATATTGCTTCTTGATGTTAAATTCCTTGATGTTAAATTCCTTGAGTGAATTAGCACTTTTGTGTGTAACCTGTTATCTTTTGCACTTTTGTCATGCTTGTTTGAACCTGCTATTGAGTGAATTAGCCGTAGCTCAGGGTTCATCTTTTGCTAAGCATCTTGAGTGCATCCCTGCCATGTATTTTGTTGACATGTTAGAGTACAGTAGCTTGTTATTCTTGATGCATTTAGATGGCTTCGTGCTGTTAATCGCAGATCGATGCCATATTTGTTTTGCTTGTCATTTCCACACCGTGCATCCGATTCCGGTGATCTTTATATCGATTTCGACCAAAATCAACTCACCTTTCCAGAGGCACTCTTGGTTTTCCATGTTGAGGCCAGGTTACATCTTTCCTTTCCGAAACATGCATATGCATCGCATATCCAATCCCGCATATCATGCCATGTTTTGCATCATGTTGATTGTGCATTGCACGTGGTTGATTGTGTCTCCCTTTCCTTGTGTTCTTGCTTGGGTTGAGCCGGGAGACGAGTTCGTGATCGAGGTACCCGTTGAGTATGTTTACGAGGATCAAGCTTTCGTCTTCTCGGGGAACTTTGCAGGCAGGATGACCATACCCTCGAAATCACTTCTATCTTTGCTTGCTAGCTTGCTCGCTCTTTTGCTATGCCTACGCTGCGATACCTACCACTTGCTATATCATGCCTCCCATTTTGCTAACCCAAGCCTCTAACCCACCTTGTCCTAGCAAACCGTTGTTTGGCTATGTTACCGCTTTGCTCAGCCCCTCTTATAGCGTTGCTAGTTGCAGGTGAAGATTGGAATTTGTTCCTTGATGGAACATGATTATTGTAGGGATATCACAATATCTATTATTTACTTTAATGCACCTATATACTTGGTAAAGGGTGGAAGGCTGGGCCTTATGCCTGGTGTTTTGTTCCACTCTTGCCGCTCTAGTTTCCGTCATACCGGTGTTATGTTCCTTGATTTTGCGTTCCTTACACGGTTGGGTTATAATGGGAACCCCTTGACAGTTCGCCTTGAATAGAACTCCTCCAGCAAGGCCCAACATTGGTTTTACCATTTTCCACCTAGCCTTTTCTTTCCCTTGGATCGGCCAACCCAAGGGTCATCTTTATTTAAACCCCCGGGCCAGTGCTCCTCTGATTGTTGGTCCAACCTGTCAGCTGCTGGTGGCCACCAGGGGAAACTCTGGGCTGGCCTACCGGAACCTTGGACAATCTGATGTGCCCTAAGAAAGAGATATGTGCAGCTCCTATCGGGATTTGTCGGTACATTCGGGTGGCTTTGCTGGTCTTGTTTTACCATTGTCGAAATGTCTTATAACCGGGATTCCGAGCCTGATCGAGTCTTCCTGGGAGAAGGAATATCCTTCGTTGACCGTGAGAGCTTGTGATGGGCTAAGTTGGGACACCCCTGCAAGGATTTGAACTTTCGAAAGTCGTGCCCGTGGTTATGGGCAGATGGGAATTTGTTAATGTCTGGTTGTAGAAAACCTGAAACTTATCTTAAATAAAATGCATCAACCGCGTGTGTAGCCGTGATGGTCTCTTCTCGGCGGAGTCCGGGAAGTGAACACGGTGTTGGAGTTATGCTTGAACGTATGTTGTTCTAGGATCACTTCTTGATCATAGATTCTCGACTGTGCTTTGCCTCCTCTTCTTGCTCTCTTTTTGCATAAGTTAGCCACCATATATGCTAGTGCTTGCTGCAGCTCCACCTCATACCTTTTACCTACCCATAAGCTTAAATAGTCTTGATCACGAGGGTGAGAGATTGCTGAGTCCCCGTGACTCACAAATTACTTCCAAAACCAGTTTGCAGGGCCGATGATACCGTGCATGTGAAGCAACCGAGCTCAAGGAGGAGCTCGATGAAGATCGTGTTCGTTGTGCTGTTTTTGTTTCCTTTCGATCAGTAGTGGAGCCCAGTTGGGGCGATCGGGGATCTGTAGCATCAGGGGTAGTATTCTTTTATTTTGGTTCTGTAGTTGGACCTTGATTGTATCTGGATGATGTAATGCTTTATTCATGTATTGTGTGAAGTGGCGATAGTAAGCCAACCCTGTATCTCTTTCTTGTTCAGTACATGGGATGTGTAAAGATTACCCATCTTGCGACATTGTCTTCAATGCGGTTATGCCTCTAAGTCGTGCTCCGACACGTGTGAGATATAGTCGCATCGAGGGTGTTACACTTAACTGTGTCGTTGGTTTCTTTATCACTCAATCGTGTTTGGTTGAAGTGTTGTGGGTCTTTTGTATCACCAGTATATTGGCACATTAAGCTGCCGCGCTGGCTCAGTGGTAAAATTCTCCAGGCAACCCAGTAGCAGACCAGATCAATTCCGGTGAAGCCATTGGTGATTAAAGTCCTAACTTTTGAAAAAAGTAGCAGCATATTGACCGCGTTCTGCAGCAGCCAAACGACCTGGAAGCACGCCGTTGGTGGTGAGCTGGTAGGGGCGGTAACCCAGCAAGGGATTCTCTCCAGATATGGATGTGTCTCTATTGTAGAACCAAGTATAGTTCCAGTCCTTGGGATGACTGGGCAGTGCGGCCGAAGGAAAGGTTACGTCTCTCTGCCTCTGAATAGAAACATCTTAGTCTGGCGGTTAATGTAAAAGTAATCTCGAAAGAGGTCAATAGGGGACTCCTCTTGAAGGTACACTTCACATAACACTTGAAAGTGACATTGATTTGAGATGGAATTGGGTCCGATGTCTTGGGGGTGAAGGTTGTAAAACTGCAGAGCATCTCAGAAGAATTTTGACCCGGACAGTGAAAAGCCACGGAGAAGGTCATTCGCAAAAATGACAACTTCACCCTCTTTGGGTTGAGGACTAGTTTCAGCACTTGGAACCTACTAGTGGATGATATCTTTGGCTGGTAAGACCACCATGTCCACATACTCATTCAGTGAGAGCTCAGGGACTCTAGAAGCAACCCAATCTCATGAAGTGGGACCCTTAATCATGCTTGATTGACTGAAAGACTACAGTCAAGGCGTGAGAGTGTGGTGGGTAAAGATTACACTTGTAAGCCACCCGAGTGGTTATATGGTGTTTCAACGAGAATAAGCTAATTATGACTAAAGGTTATGCATTACATTGAATAGTTAAGAGATTTGAGCCACCCTAGCCATTGAGTGAAGTAATTATCAAGCTATGAAAGCATGGTGGGTTAAGTTGCAAAAGTATGAGAGGACAACTTGTTAGCGGGTTTGCTGAAAGGAGCAATTTCTAAGATTCATTGGCGAGTTATAAATACAGTGTTAAGCCGAATGCAAGCTGAAAGGCGGGTCAATGGTTTATGGATCTAAGGTTGCTGGTTTTTTGCAAAGTATGGAACAAATGGATCTCACAATTTACAGCTATCTTTTTGGATCTACGACAGTTCAAAAAAGGAGGACAAATGCTAAACCTAACATGCGGTAGCAGAAGAACTAGTAGACTATATATTCATTCTCAGGAACAGGGAGATCTATCAAAGATGCGAAATAAGGGTTAAAATGGCTACCGCTCTGGTCTTACTCTGTTTTCGGATAGAAATACGACTTGCAGGCAGGGGATGGATAAACTAGGATGAACTTGAACGAACGATGATGAACTCTATGAACTTGAATGCCCTAATGTGGATCTGAGAAAGGAGAAACAAGGGTACCTAACGGTGCTAATGAAGAGCATTTGAATGCTGCGGTTTTCTGGTTCCAATAGGTTGATGCAGCAGCCTAGATGGAGATGTTCGCGAAGCTCGGCTCAGGCGGCGGAGCTTTGATCGCGGCGACAGTGTGAGGAAGAAGAATAAGAGGAGGAGATGGGGCTAAAAGCTGAATAGGCAGTCCCCTTGTCCCTATTTATAAGTAAAAAGTGAAATAGTGAAATGGCGTGCGCGGTGTCAGATTTCGGGCTCCGCAAACCCTGGATAGATTCAAACTCTCGGGTTCATGCGAAGAACTCAACCTCCTCATTCAGCCAAGCCATCGGTCCCACGTCCTAGCTCAGCAAACTAAAAGGAAAGAGGACACCACAGTTCACCCAGGTTCTGGCCACCTTGCGGTGTAAAACCCTACTCCTGATTTGTGGTGGATTGGCCTCGAGGTGGGCTGAGGATGAACTAGTATAGTGGAAGAACAACCTCAGGAGGTGTGTTCTGGAACTAGTGGGGGAGAGGAAGATCTGAGTGATCTGGATCTAGTCCCTATTCTGTTGATCTATCACTCTCTACGGTGGTGGCTAGGTCCTATTTATAGTGGCCTTGGTCCTCTTCCGAAATGAAGGCAGGAAGGTGCTGGTGTACAAAAGTAGGGGCTCTCCTTTTGACCCCTTTACTTGTGCACGTGCAGTCAGAGCCACGCGCCATGGCCACACTTAGCAGGGCAGAGGAGGGAAGCTGGAGAGAAGCCGAAGCACGAGATGACCAAGGCGACGCCAAGACTGGCAGCACAGGAGGGCAAGAGGGCGAGGTGGACTCCCTCGGCAAGATCTTTGTCGAGGCGGCCCCCCGCAGCCCCGGCAAGAGCCTTGCCTGGGCAACTTGCCTGATGCCAGCAGAGTAAACCACCCTTGACCCCACTGGCTCGAACCCAACCAACTGCGTTGGAACTAGGGCTTGGGAGGCACCTCTGTGGTGGCATGCAAATCTTTGTCAAACTCATGAATATATGAGTTCAGATGAGGACTAGGAGACGGCGACCCTCGGCAGGATCCTAGCCGAGGAAATCCACAAGACCCCCGACAAGACCCTTGCCGAGGATGATAGCGATGCCACAGCAAGAGCCCTGCCTAGCCCCTGGCAAGACCCTTGCCGAGGACGTCGGGATGGCCACTGCCAGGCCCGCACCAGCCAATGCTCCGTCGCCGTTCGCATGCAGCTGCCAGCCCAACCAGCTGGGCAGGCACCTGCGTGGCGGCATGCAGATCTTCCTAAAGGCCCTACCACTACGCCACCTCAGCTGCATGTCTGTGTACATGGTGCTGCATGCATTACAGCCTGGGTGCATGTCGAAACAAGGCGAATCGGCGACGGACGGCACGGGCCTCATTCTTGTCCCCGATAAAGGCGATGGACACCTACTTAGTGCATTTAATGCATTTTGTCCCATAATGTCGTGCGATAAGCTCATGCACTGTAGGCCTTTCCACCTCCTGTGTGCCACTGTGGCAGCCCCTTTTTCCTATAAAAGGAGGCCCGAGGCGACCGGGAGAGGGATTCGGCTTTTTGGAACGGGGCGGCCACCGTAGCTAGTTCAGAAAGCTCAAGAACACTCAATACATCCACCAAAGCAGGACTAGGGTTTTACGCATCCTCGCGTCCCGAACCTGGGTAAACGATCTGCGTGCTTGCCCTTAGACCTGCTCTTCTCACGACGCCGTGCCCACCGACCATAGAAGGGATGCCTGGGATCGCATAGGTGTCGTTCCCACCGACATATTTGGCGCGCCAGGTAGGGGGCGCAGTCGTGAGAATCTGGTCTAGCAGCCTGCTTAGCAGTTCTTCGTGGCCATGGCTTCCAGAGAAGAAGACAACCAAGGGAACGACGCCGCCTGCAAGCGCGAGGGGCGCCGGTGTGGCGACAGGAAAGCTAAGTCATATGAAACCTTAAAGCAATTTCCTTTTTATGTATGAGGTTATTGTCCTCGAAGGTCCTGCCCTATGTATGAAAGCCTGCACACAAAGGGGCCCTTCCACAATTGGCAACGCCCTTGTGCTATTTCGAGTGCGCTCAACAGCTCAAGCGGCCATGTCGAGAGTGGCAGGGTAGCATTTCGCAATTGGCAACGCTCTCGATTCTGACTCGAGTCAAGCTCGACAGTTCGAGTGGCCGCATTGCGAATGGTAAGGTGGTTCGCTCGGCAGCGAGCACAACCAGCAGGCCATTGGGGATCCGTCCTCAAGGTGCCGCCCTGGGTTTACGCACTGACGAGCAAACGCGTTTAACGTAGGGTAAACATACAAAGGGAAGATCAAACATGAAGATAACATGCATTGTACTAAAAGTGCTGCAGAGTTATATTACATCAATTGTTTCTGCAGTTCTAACTAAAGATAAAAACTGTCTTGGTCATGAACCTACAGCGACAGAGGGAAACGGCATGCCTAATCTCGGCGATGGCCCTCCACCCTCTCGATTTCCCCGATGCGGCTGATGATAGGCTTGATATGCTCCTTGAGCGCCGTGAGGTCCACACACGCCGGCAAGCTGTCCAGCGCGGCATCGAAGTCGAGGTTGGGGTTCCAGTACGCCATCTTGGTGAGAACCTTGGTCATGGCACCCTGGCAAAGCCTCCGGGCCTCATTGGCTAGCGAGGCCGCCTGGTTGTCACGAAGCCGCTCCAAGGCACCGACAACCATCTCAAAGAACAGGGTCAGGCTACAGTTTGCGCTCAAGTATGGCTCCAGGGCGTACCTCACATCCGGTATTCCCATGGCAGCCAGCTGCGTGGTGGCCTTGTTGGCAGCGGCGGCGAGGCGATTGAGCTAGCGGTTCTCACCCTCCACGTGCTCCTTGTGGGCAAGGGAGTCGTCCTTCCGCAGCCGCTTCTCGGTCTCCAGGTTCTTGGTCAGGGTATCCTCCCGAGCCTTACTCTTCAACAACATCCCCTCGAGACCCTCCAACTTTAGCCTGAGGTCTTTGATTGAGTTGTTGGCCTCGGAGAGCTCCCCAGGCCTGCTAAGGACTGCACCCTGCGCCTCCGTCAGAGTGTTGTTGAGCGTGTCCTTCTCCTTGGAGATTGCCAGGAACTAGTTTTTCAGCCCGTCCCGCTCCACCTCCAGCTCCTTCATCTTCTCGCCGTGAACCTGGGCTTGGGCATTGAGTGCCTTCCTGTGCCTTTGCTCTAGCCCCTGGGTCCGCTCCACGATGAGCTTCTCCACCTCCTCATCCTTTAAGTGGAGCGTTGCGGCAAGCTTCTCCTCACGCGCGGCAAGGTCCTCCTCCTGGGAGTTCAGCGCGGCCTGGTGCTGAGCTCGAGCGGCCTCGCCTGCGGCGGCTAAGCTCTCCGCCATCTCCTGGGCCTTCTCAATGTCGGCCTGCTTCATGATGAGCTCCTCCTCGTGCTTGGCCAGCTCCCCCTGGGCGACCCTCAGCTCCTCACAAGCTTGGCCGAACCGAGTCTGCGTCTCGGCGACGCGTACCTTGAGGTCGGCCTTTGCCTTGTACACTGTTGCCGCCCTGGATTTTGCCTTGTCCAGACGGGCACGGTGGAGCGCCTGGAGCTTCCGGAAGTTGGCACCCATGGCCTAGAGAAGTCGCTCCTCTTGAGAACCATCGCTACCGATGCTTCGCTCGTCAACAACATCGAGCCCGGCGGTGGCAAGCACCTCTTTGTCGAACACCACTCCCTCGATGGGCGCCCTGGAGCCGACGAATCTGGGAGGTGGACGCAGAGGTCGTCGCTCACCCTCAGGTACATGTCGGAGCCAGAGGAGTAGAGGAGGAAGGCTGGTCATCAGCCCCCTCCTCCTCAGCAACTGGCTCGCCGGCCTCCCCGGCAGGTCCCTTCCCAGCCTCCTCGGCAGGTCCCTTCCCAGCCTCCTCGGCAATAACCTTGCCGGGCTCCCTGGCAGGCCCCTTGCCGGCCTCCTCGGCAACGCCCTTGGCTGCCTCTTTGGCGGTGATCTTCTCGGCCTCCGCTGTGGCGTTCTTGGCGACATCCTCGATGATGGTGTTTCGGTCCTCCTGGTTCGCCAGGAGAGGATCTGGGTATCAGAAGGGGGGTGAAGCCAAGACCAGGTTTTAAGAAGAACAAAAGAGAAGGGATGGAAGGCGAGTGGCTTACCCATGCCGGGCTGGGAAGTAGAGGTCCCCTATCCACCAGCATCAGGCTCTAAGGTGCGACCGCCGGTGCCCAAGATTGCCTCCTCCTCCTCCGTGTGCATGGGCTAGGAACTTGGCGCCCTTGCCGGGGACGCCCCTCGGGGCGGCGTGGTTGACGGAGGCAGCGTGTTGGGTGTAGCCCTCAGTTGCTCCTCTTGCTATTGTACTCCTCCTGTGATCACGGCAAGGTCAACGCCAAGGATCATGCCCTTGGCACACGTCGACGGGGAGTGAGTAGCAAACTTACGCTGGGGGCTGCGC
Source organism: Triticum dicoccoides (assembly GCF_002162155.2). Lineage (NCBI taxonomy): Eukaryota > Viridiplantae > Streptophyta > Magnoliopsida > Poales > Poaceae > Triticum > Triticum dicoccoides. The sequence goes on along the minus strand of NC_041386.1, from coordinate 356,679,520 downwards.
CGGGGGCTACTGTCTGGACTGCTCACCACCACCAGTGGCGCCTTAGAGGTTCCCGCCGGGGGCTGGCCGCCCGCGGAGGACCGGGCCCTCTTCATCTTCTGGCCGAGTGTCTCCATATCCCTATCAAGATAAGAAGCACAACCAGCAGAGCTGAAGATGACGAAATGAAACGGCACTTACTCGTCCTCCACCTCCTCTTATGCTGCCTTCCTCTTCCTCCTCGGGCTGAGAGACCCGAGGTCAAAGAAGACCTCCATGTCGTCGCCTGTAGGAGGACGGGAAGCGGGTGGAGGAGGGGAAGCAGGCGGAGTTGGGGGACGCTTGGATGAAGAAGAAGCATATGCTTTCTTCTTCGCCACCATGACCTTCACCAACTTCTTCGCCACCGCGGCCCTCGCTTGGCATGCAGACGTATCCTGGGTTTGCCGGGGTGGCATGGCCCTGCCGGGACGAACTGGCTCGCCGGAGGTGTCCCGTCGCAGGACTCACCTTTTCCCCGTGGCTGGGGGCTCGATAGCCTCAGCCTCCTCCTCGGCTCGCCATCATCGTCATCTTCGATAAGAGGAGCCCCGGTGCTGGCGTTGCTGGCCTCCCCAGCAAACTCGGCCCACTGGGAGAGCTCCTTCTCCTCTGCGGCCGCCGTGGCTTTGTCCTCCACGCCGCCGGCGCTGCCAGCCTCCCTAGCGAGCTCCGCCGCCCTCGCCCTGGCGGCGATATAGTCCAGCTCCGCCTGGGTGGTGTCCTAGACGAGTCGCGGTTCCTCGCGGATGTACTTCTCCGCCAAGGTGTAAAAAAACTCCTGCACCTGCTCTTTTGGCGGCGCGACCCAGTTTTGGACGGGGCCGTGCATGTTGCAGTCCGACATCATGGCAATGATGTCGGTCTGGTGCGAGTTGTTGCTCAGTGGGACCACCCCCGCCAGCAACCCAAACAAGGGCCCCTTGACGACCTTCCCGGCCTTCGCAGCCTTGCCAGACCTCTCAGCCCTGCCATCGCGGTCCACATCGAGCTGGAAGAGCCACTGGCAGAAGTGGGCGTGCGCCAACATGGTGAAGTTTTGGTCGAGACCGGGGCCGGCCTCCCCTTGTTATGCAGCTGAGCGATTCGGCGGCGGAGGAAATATGCCCCGATCATCTCAAGGGTGAGCCCGGCATCGGTGAGGTGAAGAATCCTGGTGGTGGCGACCATGAGCTTCGCGTCATCGGGATCGACACTGCTCCAATCGTTGTCGTGAACCGGCGGCGCCTGGCGAACCCGACAGAACTCTTGTGGATCCTCCTCTTCAATCTAGCACCACTGGCCCCGCCACTCCTCCCACCTCTCCTTCTGAGCACCCTCCGGATATGTCCCCTTGGACCTCGGGATCTAGGCGACACAACCGGAGATTGTGCCTCCCTTCTGGATCCGAGGGAAGAAGTAGTGGTGGAAGAGTGCCATGTTGGGATGCACGCCAGTGAAGCCCTCGCAGAGATGGACGAAGAGAGCCATGCATGCCACGGCGTTTGGGGTAAAATACAGGAGGTGGAAGCCGAAGAAATCGGAGAAGGGGGGCAAAGGCCGCAGGAGAAGTAATCGATGAAGAATGGATACCAGGACCTGATGGTAGTTATAATTTACAGCGCGTAACTCCATCATGCTGCACGTAACTGCATTGCGTGGCAACGCGCGTGGCGCAACGACATGCATATGGGGCCCCCGACGTGATCGTGCGCATGCCCAGCCACTGGCGGAGCACACGCGGAGGGATGCGAGCAGAGCACTCCGCGGTCACCTCAATGATGAGCAACTATATTATATTATATTATATTATATTATATTATATATATATATGTGTGTGTGTGTGTATGCATATAGTAGTTGAACATGCAAGGAAAAGTTGTCCAAAAGCCGAGCGCCGCCGACGGACGCGAGCAGAGCGGGCTGCGGTGCCTAACGGCAAGCATAGCATGCTGCGACGCCTAACGGCGAGCAGAGCTTGCCGAGGGACAGGAGCAGAGGCCGACACAGTGTTACGTGGAAAATAGGACGAACTATGCGAGTGATGTCAGAGACATCAAGCACGAATCATATTAGAGTTGCGTGTGCGATACATGGCATACAGTTGATCCATCCATGTTGTGTGTGATGGAATAAGCCATGTGTGTTGCGGGCAAACGCTTGCTGTTATATAACCTTAAATTTAACCAAAAAAGTGTTAATGCATGTTACAAAAATTGTATAGCTGGAAACTATGTTCAAATACGACTCCAACGATATAATCTTTGGCAACATATATTCGTATTTTATTAGTTAAATCCTACTTATAAACCAGGATGGGGGTATAGTAGTTAATTAAATCGAAAATGTTTTTTGTATTAACCGTATGTCTATGTGTCCTTTCGTCGTCCTCTCACATGTCTTGTCACCCCGCTGCCGCAGACGGCTTATAGTGCAAGCTTGCGCAGCGCGCGAGGGCGTTCTTTTGGCCGAACTATGGCACCAATTAATCGTCGTTGAGCCCGTTCCCGCGCAACCTCGTAGGTTCCTGCGCAAGCTTCCCTCCTGACTCGGTGAAATCCCCCAAAATCCCAATGCTTATCGGCCTGCTATAAAAACCCTCACGGTCGGCGAGTCCTGCGTCGCATTTTCCCCTCCCTCCTTGCAGCTAATCTCGTGTGCTTCTCCCACAATCGCCAATGGCACCGGTCCGTATTAGACTGCAACTTGGATGCCATTAATGTAGAGGATGCGAGCAAGGCGGCCGGCCATGGAAGTCAAACGGCTCACTTCCTGGTGAGCCTGCGCGGCGTACAGGTCGCACGCTTCCCGATGAGCCTCCGCATTGGAGTACAACTTGCACACCTTCCGTTTAGTCAAGCACTCAAGCACCTGTCCGCACGACACCTCCTAGCCACTAAAATAGTGAGGCGTGGCATCACGTGAATGGTTAACAGAATGCACACAATTTAAATTATACAAACGTTTGATATGTTACACTGGCAGCTATTTGTTTCGAAATGCCTTTGTTGGCTGTTATTCGAGTGCGCCTTCTCTCAAAATGGACATGAAAAATACCACAGCATGCCGGGTGCCATTCCATTATAGCATGCCATGTTTCATGAATTTCAGACGAGTTTTGGATTTACTAGAATTTAAAAACAAAGCATCTCAATGTTTTGCCGGCAACCAATACTGCCCAGGTGTTTGAAATTCATTCCCATTTCTTGCATGGGAGCTAAGCATGCCTCGTAGGACACAGATTTGATTTTGAAACCAATTTATATGCAATGGAGCTTGTGCATGTAGTTCAAATTTGAATTATGCACATGAAATGCCTAGAAAACTCAGTTAATGTATAAAAATGTCCAAACGAACCCTGAAAAATTCGAAAAGTAATCACAACACTCCTATTGTTCTATGTTGGCACTAGAAATTTTTTGAAAGCAATAAGTGGAAAAGGATATAGTTTCGTCCCCAAAGGTGGCACGTTCCCTACCAAAACCATCATGCTAATTTTATGACAACAATTTTATGAGAAGCTAAGGTTCCATACCTACCCCAAATGGGACAACAATTTTATGACGACATGTTGATGCCGCTCCATGATAGCATGCCAAGTTTCATGAATTTCAGACGAGTTTTGGATTTAATAGAATTTAAAAACCAGGTATCTCAATGTTTTGGATGGCAATCAACAATGCCTTGGTGTTTGAAATTTATTCCCATTTCTTGCATGGGACCTAAGCATGCCCGGAGGACACAGACTTGATTTTTCAACCAATTTATATGCATTGGAGCTTGTGCATGTAGTTCAAATTTGAATTATGCACATGAAATGCCTAGGAAACCCATTTAATGTATAAAAATGTCCAAACAAACCCCGAAAAATACCAAAATTAAACACAACACTCATGTTGTTCTATGTTGACAACAGAAAAAAATTTGAAAGCAATAAGAGGCAACGGATATTGTTTCGTCCCCAAAGGTGGCACGTTCCCTACCGAAACCATCACGCTTGTTGTGAGAAGCTAAGGTTTGTGAGAAGCTTATACCCAAACCTGCCTCTAATGGGACAAAAAAATTACCATGGCATGTTGATAATGCTCCATGATAGCACGCTAGGTTTCATGAATTTCAGACGAGATTTGGATTTACTAGAATTTAAAAACCAGGTATCTCAATGTTTGCAGCCGAGTGATAGTGCCAGGGTATTTGAAATTCATTCCCATTTCTTGCATGTGACTAAAGCATGCAACCAAGGACACATATTTTTTTTCAACCAGTTTATATGCACTTGAGAATGTGCATGTAGTTCAAATTTGAATTATGTGCATAAAATGCCTGGGAAACTTAGTTAATGTATAAAAATGTCCAAACGAACCCCGAAAATTTCCTAGATTAAACACAACACTCATGTTGTTCTATGTTGACACTCGAAATTTTTTAAAAGCAATAAGAGGCAACGGATATCATTTCGTTCCCAAAGGAGGCACGTTCCCTACCGAAACCATCACGCTTGTTGTGAGAAGCTCTGGTTTGTGAGAAGCTTATACCCAAACCTGACCCAAATGGGACAAATTTTTTACCACGGCATGTTGATGCCGCTCCATGATAGCATGCCAAGTTTCGTGAATTTCAGATGAGTTTTGGATTTACTAGAATTTAACCAGGTATCTCAATATTTGCGGCCGAGTGATGGTGGCACGGTGTTTAAAATTCATTCCCATTTCTTGCATGGGACCAGAGCATGCAACCAAGGACACATATTTGATTTTTCAAACAGTTTATATCCATTGGAGAATGTGCATGTAGTTCAAATTTGAATTATGCACATAAAATGCCTGCGAAACCTAGTTAATGTACAAAAATGTCCAAACGAACCCCGAAAAATCCCAAAATTAAACACAAGACTCTTGTTGTTCTATGTTTACATTCGAATTTTTTTGAAAGCAATAAAAGCCAATGGATATCGTTTCGTCCCCAAAGGTGGCACGTTCCCTACCAAAACCATCACGCTTGTTGTGCGAAGCTCTAGTTTGTGAGAAGCTTATACCCAAACCTCCCCCAAATGGGACAAAAATTTTAGCACGGCATGTTGATGCCGCTCCATGATATCATGCCAAGTTTCATGAATTTCAAACAAGTTTTGGATTTACTAGAATTTAAAAACCAGGTATCTCAATGTTTGCGGCCGAGTGACGGTGGCAGGGTGTGTGACATTCCTTCCCATTTCTTGCATGGGACCTAAGCATGCAACCAAGGACACATATTTGATTTTTCAACCCGTTTATATGCACTGGAGCATGTGCATGTAGTTCAAATTAGAATTATGCACCTGAAATGCCTACAAAACCAAGTTAATGTATAAAAATGTCCAAATGAACCCTGAATAATTCCATTTTTTGATGACACACCTATAGTTGCATGTTCACTGCAGATAAAAGTTCTAGCAATTCAAGCACTATCCTTTGTAGCTGTGACCCCATTACATAATTCATATCAAGACGATAAATCAAGTAGATCGCACACAGTTTATTATCACCAACCGTGTGAGATGCGGCACAAAATATCTTGGAGCACCATCGGTGTATAGTACGCCTATGGCTTACGCGAGATGGTGCATCAGCTATAGTCCACAGCCGGCGTGTCAAGCACACTAGCTCACTCCCCAAATATCATTTCACTGTTCATTCGTCGACAGTGAAAGATGGGGACATGGACCCACGTCGTGAGGGCAACTTCGGCAGCCCACTGCAGCGAGAGCGCGGCTGCAGCTGCCAGGCGCGTGCTAATAAGCTTCGTGAGGGCGACCACTGTCTGCATCCGGGCGGCCAAGGCAGCCCAAATGGCCGTTGTTGCTTCTCAGGTAGCGGCAGCAGCATCTGCCTCGGGGATAGCAACTAGCGAGAGCAGCACAACAGTTGTCCGTTCCGCAGCAGCGGCCTTAGCCCTGATGGAGGCCGCCCACTACCATGTCGAGGCCATCCACACCGACTTCGTGGCGGTCACCGCACAAATCGAACGAAGCTTCTCCGACAACGGTCGGCAACCCACGACCGAAGAGTAGGCATACCTTGCCATGACGGAGCCCGCTAAAGCAAACATCGTGGCAGCCCACGCCCAGCTCGTGGCGGCCTATTCCAAAGATGTGGCGGACATGGATGGTGAGATGCTTGCCGAGTATGGTGCAATTGATGCCATGGAGCCCCTTCCCCAGGAGACCGTTGGGCGCGAGCTAGATATGGAGGCGGCGGCGGAGATCGACGAGCACCAGCCATAGTAGTACTGTTTGTTTTGTTTAATTAAGAGCGCCGGTCTTAAATTTGTTAAAGTAATGTTTAGGTCAGCTAGTTCTGTTTAATTGTGGAACTTGCTTGATTAAGAAGTTAATCTCCTTTGTGTACCCAAATTATGCAATGACGTGGATGACCACTGTATCGAGGGAAACTCAAACCAAAAATTTTGATGTTCAAACTCAACACACATGGGTTAAACTATCTGAATCGTTTGTGATGTTCACATATCATAAACAGTTATGAATAAGGGACCGTGTCTGATGACACTTTGCACGCCAGTTTTTTCGCTGAAGTGATTCCAAATTTTGGCTTCTACGGAAATATCTACCTCCCCGCCCCCTCCCCCGTACCAAAAGCCACACTTCCCCTCTTTCCACCTTCCTTTCCAAGTTGAAACCTTCACTCCTTGTTTGCAGTGCCACCTCCTCGCCCTCGACCCTCCTCCACGCTGCTCGGCCTCGCCTATCCAGGTAGGTAATCCACACCCAGCCCCCATCCTCCTTCTCCTTCCACATCCCACATGCCCCGACTATCGGCGCGACACCTTTCACCAAAATCACTTACCCCTCCACCAAATAAGCGTCGCCCTAAGCCATGGTGTGCGCAGTATAGCCAGGATCCCAAGGACCATTTGGTAGCGGAGAAGAAAATCGCAGCCGCATGCTCGGATGAGGTCGCGATGGCTACCATTCATGTCGACCCCTAGATCCTGGAGGAGCACCTCGCCGTCGAGGCCACCGTCGACGCCTCGTGCACCGACGACGCGACGCGGTTGGCTGTTTGGTTCAATTCTGCAATATGATGTTCAATTGTTGTGGGTGCATTCTTTTATTGTATACCATGTGAGAAATAAATCTAATTTGGCTGTACTAAATACATGAGAAAAAAATACAATTGTGTTATTTCCATGTTGTTAAGCTTGCTTGGTTTGGTTAACTGTCTGATCTTGTATTAGGAGTGTTATATATTATGCAATGTGGTGCTCAGTTAACGTTTGGTTCATTTGTTGTGGTGTTTAGTTAATTGTTTTGTTTGGACCAATTCTAAAATGCGATGTTCAATAGTTGTGGGTCCATTCTGTTATTTTATACCATGTGAGGAATAAATTGAATTTGGTTGTAGTAAATACATGACAACAAAGTACAATTGCTATATTTGCAAGTTGTTAAGCATGCTTGGTTTGGTTTACTGTCTGATCTTCTATTAGGAGTATATTATATTGTGCAATGTGGTGCTCAGTTAATGTTTTGTTCATTTGTTGTGGTGTTTAGCTAACTGCTTGGTTCAATTCTACACTGTGATGTCCAATTGTCGTGGGTAGAATTTTGTATTGTTGTACATGTGAGGAAAAAATCAAATTTGGCTGCACTTAATACATGAGAAACATATACAAGTGATATATTTCCTAGTTCTTGATCATGCTTGGTTTCGATAAGTGGGTTTTCCATGTGGCTTTAATTAATCTGATGAATCTGCAATGTGCTATTTTTCATCAACATATTTTACTTATAGCATGCGAACTCCTACTTAACTTGATGACTAACTACCTTATATGTGTGGCAGGGAAACAACGGGAAGCACTGAGGTTTACAATCGAGGTTAGCACATGCATGGTCCGTTGTCTAATAGCACATTATTGGGCAAGTGCGGGAACCATTCTAGTATTTATTTTTTTAAGAATTTGGTCTTGTGCATGTAGGTCCTACTGTTAGAGGTTTTGACCCACTGTTCGACCCTTTTTGCATATGGGGAAATGAGTTATCCATGAATATCAGTCAAGTCAAGAAACTCAGAAAGATTGTTAGGATAATGAAATTAGCGACGAAAGACAATAAGATATTTGTCTACACAGTGAAAAAGACATCAGTTCACTACAGGATGGTACTAACTATTATACCTTGCCTTTTTTATTCCTTTGCCCCATTTCCAATATAGAGAAGATATTTATGCACATCCTTGTTTTCATGCATTTCCAAAGCAGTTCACTGATGATTACCTCTCAAACCACATGTATGGTCAGGAGGCGAGGAAGGTATTCGTGCAACACCCATGATTCAATATTGAAATGTTCCTGAAGAGGACGAAGGATGGATGGTCAATCATCCACAGGCACTGGCCTAAAGTTACAAAGACCTTCAACATCAATGAAGGCTCAATATTCACCTTCTGCTTCAACAGTTTTCCAAATGAGATACATCTGTCTATGTACCGTCTATGATGCTAATTTCGAAAGGTTATAGATGTTGCATGTGAAACTTGGTCCTGGTGTAGTTGTGTAATGGCGTAGCTAAGTGATGAAGATATATGATGTTGTACTCTGATGTATTTCAATTATGAAAATGAAATATATTGTGTTCTTAATATGAAATGTCAATTAGATTAATAAATGGATTATGAATAATCGGATAATTAGCCTGCTAATGGCGAATTAGCCTCCTAATTGGGTTTTTCTATTGCAAACGGTTGTTGAAATAATACCATGGGCGATGACCTCAGGCAATGCACATGGTTTTTAGGAATACACCGTGTTGGATCAGTGAAAAATCACACATGACTTTCTCTTGAAAACTGTTTGCGTTAGGCCACCTTGTGCAAACGTTTACCACATAAAAACTATGTGTGATGGACAGCCTTTGCCACACAGTTTCTTCTACAGACCCTGTGTGATACATTCAATAACGCAAATGGTTTAACAGGAAAAATTGTGTGTGATATACTTGTGAATGGAAATGTTTTCCTTGGAGCGACTGTGTGGGATGTACATACGAACGGAAACGTTTAGCAGGGACTGACTGTGTGCGATGTACTTGCAACCGGAAACAATTTCGCCATATAATTGTATTCTTTTAGCTCTACTGTATGTATTTCCATATTTGAGCGCTCGTTGGTCGCACACAACCTCATTTTGCCGAGCGTGTGTGCTAGGAGGGCATATCTCCGAAAGTTTCTGGGTTGTCTGGCAAGGACCCCCCTATCGCCAACACTCACTTGGCGACGGTTCCAAATGCCATCGCGGAAAGGGGTTAAAAACCGTTTGTTTAGCACCTCGCTGTACTAGTGGTTGTACGACACCTGGAGCCTATGAACGTCCCGACAGATAGATCATTGAGTCCCGCGCCGCCATCGATGAAGGTCTTGGTGAAAAGGACGTTGCTGATGATGGGCGAGCAGAGTATCAGGAGGGCGCCGACTGTGGCCGCACACTTGAGCTGGTCGGAAGAGTCGAAGGTGATGGCGTACTTGGAGCACCTGAGCAGACGCGTCGCCTCGAGCTTGGGGAGGGTCGCGTTGACCTCGCGAGCGAACTGCTTGAAGATGCGACGGGAGGCAGGGGCCTGAGTACCGCCTAGGATGCAAGTGATGGCACGAGGCTCTTGGAAGCCCCCAGCACCCTCGTCCTGGTGGTGGTGATCATTCTTTATTGGTGGTGGCGGCAGCGGAGGAAGGCCAGTGTTGCCCTGGGGGCGGTCCCCGCGAGGCTAGTCCCTCTAGGGACCATCGTGAGGCTGGCCCTGCCAGCGGTCCTCACGAGGCTGGTCGCCACATTCCTAGTCGGGGTCGCGGCCGTCCTAGCGTCCTCCACCTCGGCCTCCTCCGCGGTTGTAGCCTCGATCATTGCGCTCGGGGCAACGACCAAGGCGCCCATCGCGGATGGCCTTGTGCTCCTAGAAGTAATTGGTGTTGTGGCTATGCATGTTGTGGAAGACGCAGAACGGGCGGCTCCCCTTGGATGACTCTGGGTGGTCGCAGCACCGCTTCATTTCAGGTTCGGTCACAAGCACAGCTGGCCCCTTGCGCTTCACATCCTTGGCCTTCTTGTCTTTTGGGTCAGCCTCTGGTAGCCACTTGGTTTCCATGTTGAACATCTGCAGAGCCATGCACAAGTCCTCATGTATGGCGAGCTCCTCCTTCATCTTGACTTCGCGGACGCCATCAGTGATCGCTGAAATGATGGCTTCATCCAACACCTTGGGGATCTTGAGGACAACACTGTTGAAGTGTTGGATGTACTTCTGCGAGGTCTCTCCTGGCTGCTGCTTGATGCGCCGCAGGTCAACTGCAGCTGGTGGCCGGTCACGAGTGCCCTGGAATTTGGTGACAAAACGCTCTTGCATCTTGTCCCGGGAGGAGATCGATCCCGCGGGGAGGTTCAGGAGCCACGAGCGCGTGCCGTCTTTGAGTGCCACGGGAAACTAGTTCGCCATAACCTTCTCGTCACCGTTGGCCGCCTCGATGGTGAGCTCATAGAGCTACAGGAACTCGGCAGGGTCGGGGGTGCCATCATAGCGCGGAGTAGGTCGGGCTTGAACTTCCCTGGCCAGATGATGCGGCGGAGCTCCGAAATGAACACGCAGCATCCTGCTGTGGTCACACGAGCTCGCCGTAGAGGTGGAGCCTGGTCTTGGCGCTCGCGCGCCACAACCCCAAGCAGTGCGCGGTCTTGACGTGGTAGTGTTGGGAGTGCACGCGCATCTTCTTAAGGCCGCTGCACCACCTGGCAGCTTGCCTCATCATGCGCGAGTGCCTTGTGCTGCAGATCGCGCTGAGGAGCCTCCCAGCTTGGCTCGATGATGGCATCCTGCCTGGGAGGTGGAGGAGGTGCTCCATGAGCTACGTCATCCGCGGCAGGCGGTGGGTGAGGCAGCAAGCAAGATGGTGCAGGAGACTCTCTGGCGGCGTCGACGAGCTCGGTGATGCGATCCAGCCAGTCCTCGTATTGGTCATCGAGCAGGCGATAGCACAGAAGCTTGTGTGCCATGAGTAGCGCAACCTGCGTGTTCACCGGACCACGACGATCATGGGAAGACAAAGCAGCCGGATTCAGCGACGGGGTGTTGGTGGGCCCGTCTTGCCGCATAGAAGGATGCGGCGATGAAGCCTATGGCTCATGGCCTGCAGGGCCGGTGGCGGCATTCGCCACTGGTGACGGAGGACGGCGAGGATAGCCGTCGCCCGCCTGTGCTGTCTGAGCAACGCAGGCGGCTAGGGTGGCTCGGCGCTCAGCATGAGCTTGACGAGCGTGAGCCATGGGAGCGGTGGCGCGGTGGCAAATCGACCGGCTGAAGAGAGGCTCCGGCGCACCCCTACCTGGCATGCCTAATGTCGGATTCCGGGCTCCGCAAACCCTGGTTAGGTTCGAACTTTGGGGTGCATGCGAAGAACTCAACCTCCCCAGTCTGCCAACCCGTCGATCCCACATCCTAGCTCGACGAACCAAAAGGAAAGAGGACACACTAGTTTACCCAGGTTCAGGCCACATTGCGGTGTAAAACCCTACTCCTGCTTTGTGGTGGATTGGCCTCGTGGTGGGCTGAGGATGAACTACTACAGTGGAAGAACGACCTCAGGATCTATGTAGTTGAGCTGGTGGGGGATAGGAAGATCTGAGTGATCCGGATCCGTTCCCCGTTCTGTTGATCGATCCCTCTCTACGGTGATGGCTAGGTCCTATATATAGTGGCCTTGGTTCACTTCCCAAATGAAGGCGGGAAGGGACCCGACAACAGCCAAATTCGAAGGGAGACAACTAGTACATCTTATCCTGATAACAACCAAATTCGAAGGATGACCTCCGACCTGCCGTCCTGGCGGTCTTGGTCTTGTTTGCATGGGAATGGAAACCTTTGGCTGATTCCTCGGCACTTCGCGCATGCGCTTGCCTCCTTAGGACCAATGAGGAAACTATTGTCCTGCACCCGCTGGCATCCGCCTAGCTTTGGATGTCATGGCTAACGTCATCTGATCCTCACAAGGTGAGGCTTGCATAGAAATCTCCGCCCCTCAGGAGCCATCCTGAGGAGGCCATTCCTTCTGGAGGTATTGGTGTCGTCTGCCTCGCGAGGCTTGGCCCCTCGCGAGGGTCTTGAGTTGTTGATGCTGAAGGTGGGTCATACCAGGCCATCAAGGGAGCCACGTCGTGGGCCGCAGGCAGGAAAGTCTGGGTACCCTCATTCCCAAAATGCCGACATGTGGAGATTGAGGAGGCATGATAATTATCTCCCCAAAAGAGGCGCCTCGATTTTTGGAATTGCTGGTTAATGCAAAGATTCATTGTGACGTCATGAGGATTATTTTTAATTTAATAATATGACATCATCTTTCTTGTGGTGAGTCATCAAGATATTCTTAAGGTAAAGTATAAGAAGAACTCAAGAAGACTCGCCAACCGGAGGATGAAGAATGACATGAACAAGTTCAAATCAATCTGGGTCCTAATGTTGGGGATATAACCCCATGGTGTGACCCTCCCAAGAGGGGACGGGTTACACTAATGGCGGATCATAAGTGAAATCTTAAATAGGCCCAAGAAGATAAGATATGAAGACTGGAGGCAGCTTACAAGGCAGGCCTGTTGAAGGCCCATGACCCGGAAGATGGTGTCATAATCCGGAGGTGTGAGCCAGCCGAAGGCGACTTGCCTAGCAAGGCAGGGTGACTTAGAAATCGGATCGTCACGTTATATGATCCAACATGGACTCTTGTAAGCCCAGGGGCTCGACCTGTGCACATAACGGTGAGACCTTGCAGTGGGTAAACTGAAGTTACAATCAACCGAGAGCTAGGTTAGGAGATTCAACTCCCTTGTAATCGTAACTCAATCAATACAACACAAAGCAAAAATTAGGATTTTACCTCATTGGTGAGGGGCTGAACCTGGGTAAACTCGTGTCTCTCGTCCCGCTCAACCCCTTTAACCTAATCACCGTAGCTATGGCCTCGCACATAAGTCCTTTCACGTGGGCATCTAGCGTGACCAAACCATGACAGCTGAGATGCTTGGCGCAAGTGCTTCCTCGTGCACAACAAGGTCCTCTTCATGGGCATCAAGACCAATCTTCCGCCTATTCAATGCAGCTACTTCTACTACCATCCTCTATTTGGCCTCCTCTTGTGCCTTCCTAGTGTTAGACTTCTCCAACACAAACTTTTCCCAGCCCTTGGTCAGCTGGTCCCGGGGTATATGCTCACTTCTTGAATAGCTTCAACATACTAGATTTGCCTATTCTCAGCATGCTTTTGAAAACCGGTTTATTCTGCACCAATGACCGCTGAACTGGAATCCAACCTCTCTGTTCAGTTGCGGAAAAGTGCCTAGAGCTATCGAAAGTTGCTGCTCATGGCCTAGAGCAGTTCTTCTTCTTTGGTCCCACTGCTACAGGCGCGTGGTTCATCAACAATTTTGAACCCAGCGGTAGCGATAATACCTTCATCAAGGATCTCTCCTTCAGTTGGCGCCCCAATGCGTGTCGTACCTAGCAAGCTCCCGTACAGGTTGTCGCCAACTTTGAGGTATCTGCTTGCTGCAGGATTTTCAGATGTAGAAGGTTGGTCCTTGGCAATGACTTCGCCGACAACAAAATCACTCATGGCTGGGTTAGGGCTGAGCGCTCCTACAACAGGAATGTTGTTACTGCCCTCTATGGAGTCATTGCTAGCCTCCTCTTCGGTTTTCTTAGCAGCCTCTTCTAGTGCAACCTTGGCGGCCTTGGCGGCAGCAATCCTGTTGGCCTCAGCAGCGGCGTCCTTGGCGATACCCATGACATCAACATGAACATTTGTATCATCGGCTAGGGTGGTTTGAAGATAGACGAGGATGTCAGGCCTTTGGGACTGTGTGTACCCAGGCCCGTCTACCTACGGCCCATCACATGCCACCAGCAGAAGGCCCGGTGCGGTTCAAATTCAAGGCTTCATGAGCAAGACCCACCCGAGGGCCCCCACCTCGTGAGGCGAGTGTCAGCAAGGGTCATCAAGAGCTCCCGAGGGATACATGTAGCGCGACCTCCCAAATCTTCCTATCGAGGCCCCTCGCATGGCGGATATCTCTATGCTTGCCAAGCCATCCTTGCGCTGCACGTTGGTGACACAAGCCACGACGAGCGGCAGTAGGAGCCCTGCTAGCGGGCGAGGATAATGATGATTTCCTATTTTGTTCTAAGGAGGCAAGGATAGCACGTGGGTTCCTGACGCAATCAACAAAGGTTGCCACTTTGGTGCAAGAAAACCAAGACAACGGGCTCGCCAGGAAGCTTTGGTAGGCGAAGACCACCTTTAGTTAGGATAGGATGTACTCATGTCCCCCTTCAACATTGGCCATTGTGGCAACCCTTCCCACCTAGAGTTTTTGGGGGAAGAGGACCAAAGCCAGCATAAGTATAGACTAGTCTCCACCATAGAGATGGGAGAGAAAACGGGATCTAGACTAGGTCGAATCGTTGAGATCCCTCGACCTAGCCGAGCCTCCCGAGGTAGCTCATCATCATTGTACACACTCATATTCATCCACCCTTGCGAGGCTATCTACCACAAAGTTAGAGGAGGGTTTTACACTGCAAGGTGGCCTGAACCTAGATAAATTGTTGTGTTTGTTGTTCGTCTTCCTTTCCGCTCAAGCACGCTGGAGCGTCATTGTGTGGCAGTGGGCTGGGATCCACGGTTTGGCTTGGTTCTTCGAGCACACCCCAGAGTTTGAACCTTAATTGGGTCTGTGGAGCTCGGATTCCAACATTTGGCATGCCAGGTAGGGGTGTGCTGAAGCTCTTCCACTGCACACCGGGTCCCGCTCCACCATCAACATGGTCGTCGCTCACCAGGTTCGCACCGAGCGCCAGGTGGCTCATTTCGCCTAGACGGAGCCTGCGTTCGCGCCGACCGTTGCCACTCTGCTTCGCCCGCCGCCAATGCCACCACCGACCCCGCTGCTCACGAGCAGCAGGATACCTCCGTGCAACCTTCTGTGCCCCGACAGCCGCACCACCACGCCTTCCCGAACCCCGGCTAGGGCTTCATCCTCTAACAATTGTCGTGGGCCGACGAACACGCTGGCTGCAGTACTCATGGCACGTGAGCTGCGGTGCCACCACCCAGCCAATGAGGGCTACGATGCCTGGCTTGGCAGAATCATTGAGCTTGTCAACGCCATGGGTGAGGCCCTAGCGCATTCACTCACTTTGCCTCCACCATCTCATGCTGGTGACATGGTGAACGGCGCGCTTGCATGGCCTCGGGACGAGGCTAGTTGCCAAATCATGCACCACGCGCCGCTTGATGCACGAGCATTCCTCGAACGGCAGCGCCAGCGCCTAGATCGGGTCGCCCAAGAAGTCACGGCTATAGGCCCCAAGACTGCATTGACTCACGAGCTGTGTCGAGTGGTTTGGCCAGTCAAGTTCAAGCTAGAACTGCCCCCGCGCTACAACGGCATCCCCGACCCTAGGGAGTTCCTCCAGCTCTACGCACTAAGCATTGAGGCGGCGAACGGTGATGACAAGGTCATGGCGAACTGGTTTCCCATTGGCCTCAAGGATGGCACGCGCTCTTGGCTCATGAACCTGCCAGAGGAGTCAACGTCTTCATTGGATGAGCTTCGCAGACAGTTCGTCACCAACTTCCATGGCACTCACGACCACGCCCTAACCATCAATGACCTGCGGTGTGTGAAGCAACGCCCTCGCAAGACCCTCCGCAAGCACATTCAGAGCTTCATCCAAGTGCGCCACAAGATCCCAAAGGCCTCAGATGAAGCCATCATCTCTGTGTTCACCAATGGCGTTACCAATGTAGAATGGGCGAGAAACTCAACATCAACAATCGCCTGAGCATGGTGCTGGAAATGTTCAACATGGCCGACAAGTGCACCAACGCAGAGGCAGGTCGCCTCTTCCTCCTCAACATCCCCGACACCGTGCTAGATGACAAGAAAGCCAAGGCCAAGGATGTGAAGCGCAAGGGCCCTGCCGTGCTGGCGGCGGAGCCTAAGAAAAATCACGGATGTGACCGTGACGAGCCCGTCAAGGAAGGCTGCTTGTTCTGCGTCTACCACAATGTGCACACCACAACACCGTTGATTTCTAGCCGCTCAAGGTGCTCCGTGACGAGCACTTGTGCCATTGCCCTAACCACAACGACCACAGATTCTTCTGTGGAGGCAGGTGCAGTGGAGGCCGCTGGGATAGCCCCAACCCCCTCTAGTGATGGCGTAACCAGCCTCGCGATGGAGGCTAGCATGATCAGCCTCGCGACAGTGCCTGGAGCGATCAACAGCGTGAGGAACATCTTCAGGACAATGCAGGCCTTCCGCTGTTCCCAAGGAGGAACGACAACAACCAGTAAGACGAGGGGGCTGGGGGCTACATGGAGCCTCACGCTATAGCCTGCATGCTCGGCAGGGCTTAGGCTCCCGCGTCTTACCGCCTCTTCAAGCAGTTCTCTTGCGAGGTGAACGCTGCCCTCTAGATGCTTGAGGCTATGCGGCCCCTCAAGTAGTCGTAGTATGATATCACCTTCGACTCCAAGGACAACATCATGTGCTCAGTCACCGCTGGTGCGCTCCCCATGTTGTGCACTCCCACCATCAGCAACGTCTCGGTTACCAAGACCCTCATTGATGGGGGTGCCGGCCTGAACATGATCTCCATTGCAACCTTCGAGACGCTTCAGGTGCTCTATGACCAGTTGTTGCCCACCAGGCCCTTTATGGGGGTTACCGACGGCTCCACCAATCCCTGGAGAAACTGCGCCTCCCTGTTACCTTCAGCAACTACCACACCAAGCTGATCAACTTCGACGTGGCCCATGTTGGCCTCCCGTACAACGCTATCCTGGGATACCCCACTCACGCCAAGTGCATGGTGGCAACCCACCATGTCTACAATGTCCTCAAGATGCTAGGGTTTAATGACATCATCACTATCACCTGCCATGAAAAGGATGCAGTCTTCTCACTTGAGCACACCTACCGTGCCACTGTGGCTGAAAATTCTTATGGCGAGAATGCTACTGCACCTCCTAAAACCACCCCCGCAAAGAAGAAGCAGCTCCTCCCCAAGAGCCGTCATGAGGCAGAGAAGTCGTTGGCTAGAGGCACCACCACCGCCATGCTTGCTGTCGGTGCTTGGCTTCCTCCAGCATAGGAAGGCGCGTCCGACGACTCCCTCTAGGCAAGCTTGGGGGAATCCACTTGCAGAGCGTCTGACCTAACCTACATGATGAGGTAGGTGCTCGGGCACTACTTGGAGGCATGCTTAGATGCACGCCCCTGCAAGCACAGAGCCAGGTACCAAGCGCCAGGAGCACACGAGTTCATCGCCCAAGAGATCAACAAGTTGCAGGAGGATCGGGCCATGCGCGGCGATCGCCGGCCCGCGTGGCCCGTCGACTCAATTATCTCTTCTAATGTGGGTGGAAAGTTGTGGTTGCGCGTCAACGTCCCCGGCCTGAACTGGGCAGCTCCCAGGACCTATTCTAGCCGTCGCGCGTCGACCGAAGTGGGGGTGTCCCCTTCAACTACATATACATGCCCTTCGGCCTGCTGAACGTGGGCACCATGTACCAACGACTCGCGTAGCTCACGCTGGTGTGACATGAGGCCCGACGCTTGGTGTTGGCGTCCCATGAGGCCCTTGCTCCTCGTGAGCCTCCAGGGCCTTAGGAGCTAGCCGACCGTTGAGGGGCGGACCTTCGCGACATGCTTAGCCGACTTCAGCGGCCGCATCGTTGCCAGATGACTTTTTGGTTTGTTCAATTGAGGGTTCCCCTTGGTTTGCATTATTGTTAGGCTGTTTTTAGGGTTAGCCCTTCATGCTTGGTGCCGCATCACACTTGGAGGTGCCACCCCTTGGGGCCCCATGCACTAGTAGCTGTTCTCCTGAATGTGCCATTAGCGGTGGTATTGGCACGATGCTTGTGCTCGAGTCTGTCTATGTACCGCTGAGAAACCTAAGTGATCGAGATCTGGCTCACGGGCCGTCCCCGTGCACGCCACCTCATCAGGTTCTTAGTGCCTTGTCTCCTCACGGAACAATCATGAAGAGACCATCAAACATGCATGGCCCTATGTACCTTGCAATCTATTAGCAAGGAAAGGTTTTAGGAGCCAGGCATCCGGACGATGTACGAATAACACCTCATCGCCTTAGGAGGCCTAGCTTTGAGCAAGCGACGTCCACATCAGCAGCCACAAAAATCTAAGTGTAACCACCTCATGTGCCACACCATTGCCCAATAAGATTCTTTCTCCCTGTGACCATCGCAAAGCATGTCACCTCTTTTTCGTGGAAGT
The DNA here is from genome assembly GCF_002162155.2 of Triticum dicoccoides. Lineage (NCBI taxonomy): Eukaryota > Viridiplantae > Streptophyta > Magnoliopsida > Poales > Poaceae > Triticum > Triticum dicoccoides. The sequence continues at coordinate 356,661,184 of NC_041386.1, read as the reverse complement.
CGCTTGCACATTAAAAGGGGAGCTCTAGAGCATGGCGCCTCATGAGCTCTAACTGTCTATCCAGTCCTCACCCCTTGGACTTGTCCCAAGCATTGTGACCTGACAAACTAGTGGTGGCTGAGCCTTGCTCGAGGGTCGTGTCCTGAGGATGTACATCATTTTGGAAAACGTGAAAAATAGAGCCATGCTACGCGAGGAAGCAAGGGGAGGGAGTTCGCAATTTAGCCGCAAAGATGTTGGTTAAGTCACGAAGGGCATAAATTTTTCATGCGCCCCCTGTGGGATCTCTATTGTTGTGCCACATGTAGAAGACGGACAGGAAGCCAAATTCCTAGGAAACACGCCCTCGCTCGGCATAGAATTCGCATGAGCCATGGTTGATTTGTGCAGCACCTTAAAGGGCTAAGTGGACCGCCTCACATGGCACATAAATCCTTATAAATAGTGTTCTTTTTGTTTGCGATCTCGTCCAAGGCGAAAGCCTCTTCTCTTGCGTGAGCTGCTTGAATGTCAGATGGGACCTCCTGAGCATCGCGCCTCAGGAGCTCTTGCCAGACCTTAGGCCCCGCACCTCCTGGCCTTGTACCAGGCATCGCGAGCAGAGATACCAGCAACGGCTGAGGTTCGCTCGGGGCTGGGTCCTAGCGATGAAGAGCACTATGGTGATCACGAAGAAGGGACCAAGTCTAAATGAGAAGTGTCGTGATCAAACCTAACTTCGAACAACAAAAGAACTTAACATAGGGCACAAGCGCCAGAGTTTCTTACACGCCCCCATGGAGCCCATGTCATTCTGATGCAGGAATAGAAAGCAAAAGAAACCTCCTCGCAAAGTCCACCATTCCCAGGGAACCGACTCGAGTGCCACCCGTTCTTAGTCGGAGTTATCCTCCTTGATGTGGGGCGGGGGGGGGGGAGCCGTCAGAGTTGTTGTCGCTTCAACTCCCCCGGTGGAGGTGGTGCTGCTGCCGCTGCCGCCGCTGGAGGAGTTGCTGCTGTCGCTCTCCATGCAGCAGCCCAGGCGGCAGCTGGCGGTCCCGAAGATCTTCATGAAGAGCGTGGCAGCCCCATTGTACTTGAAGGGGAGGGTGTGCCCTTCCTTCAAGCCGTGGGTGAGGGCAAACGACTTCCACCCCTGCCTCACGAGCATGACTCCGGAGGGGGTGAAGTCCATCGCCACCATGGAGGACCCGTTGTAGCAGCCACAGGCCCAGCGGCGCGCGCTCCACCATCTCCCTCGCGATGGCGTCTGGTTGCCAAAGCCAGGCGTAGGGATCATAATGCATGTGCACCATCAACTCATGGGCAAGTCGGCAGAGTGGCTCCACGCCTGGGAAGGCCATGAGGTGCGGCTCCGCCTGCCCCGGTCACGGTGCGGCTCCAATGTATCTATAATTTTTTATTGTTCCATGCTATTATATTATCTGTCTTGGAAGTTTAATGGGATTTAATATGCTCTTTTATATTATTTTTGGGACTAACCTATTAACCGGAGGCCCAATGCCAATTTCTGGGTTTTGCCTATTTTAGTGATTCGCAGAAAAGGAATATCAAACGGAATCCAAACGGAACAAAACCTTCGCGATGATCTTTCTTGGAACAAACACAAACTAGGAAACTTGGAGTGGAAGTCTGGAACTCCGCAAGGCGGCCACGAGATAGGAGGGCGCGCCCCCACCATTGTGGGCCCCATGGAGCTCCACCGACGTACTTCTTTCGTCTATATATACTCTTAAACCCTAAAACCATGAGGGGGGGCCATGAAACCACTTTTCCACCACCACGACCTTCCGTACCCGTGAGATCCCATCTGGGCCTTTTCCAGCGATCTGTCGGAGGGGGAATCTATCATGGAGGGCTTCAACATCAACACCATACCCTCTCCGATGACTTTTGGGTCCATAGTTATTAGCTAGATGGCTTCTTGTCTCTCTTTGGTTCTCAATACAAAGTCCTCCTCGATGTTCTTGGAGATCTATTCGATGTAATACTTTTTGTGGTGTGTTTGCCAAGATCTGATGAATTGTGGATTTATGTTCAAGTTTATCTATGAATAATATTTGGTTCTTCTTTGAATTCTTATATGCACGATTTGATATCTTTGCAAGTCTCTTCGAATCCTGCGGTTTGATATCTTTGCATGACTTGATCAAGTTTATCTATGAATAATATTTGGTTCTTCTTTGAATTCTTATATGCATGATTCATATTCGATGTAATATTCGGTTCAGTTTGGCCTACTAGATTGATCTTTCTTGCAATGGGAGAAGTGCTTAGCTTTGGGTTCAATCCTGCGGTGTCCTTTCCCAGTGACTGTAGGGGCAGCAAGGCACGTATTGTATTGTTGCCATCGAGTGTAAAAAGATGGGTTTTATATCATATTTCTTGAGTTTATCCCTCTACATCATGTCATCTTGCTTAAAGTGTTACTCTATTCTTATGAACTTAATACTCTAGATGCATGCTGGATAGCGGTCGATGTGTGGAGTAATAGTAGTAGATGCAGAATCGTTTCGGTCTACTTAACATGGATGTGATGCCTATGTTCATAATTATTGCCTAGATATTCTCATAACTATGCGCTCTTCTATCAATTGCTTGGCAGTAATTTGTTCACCCACCGTAATACATGCTATCATGAGAGAAGCCACTAGTGAAACCTATGACCTCCAGGTCTCTTTCTTATTATATTGCTTCTCTTTTTATTTACATCGCATCTCGTTTAATATTTTGCTATCTTTACTTTCCAATCAATACAACAAAAATACCAAAAATATTTATCTTATTATCTTTATCAGATCTCACTTTTGCGGGTGACCGTGAAGGGATTTACAACCCCTTTATCGCGTTGGTTGCAAGGTTCATGATTGTTTGTGCAGGTACTAGGTTCTCAAAAACTAAGGGAAATACTTATGCTACTTTGCTGCATCACCCTTTCCTCTTCAAGGGAAAACCAACGCATGCTCAAGAGGTAGCACCACCTCGTCCCCCTAGCCCGCGCCCACGGGCAGAGTGGTTCCCTCGGCTGCCGGAGCCCGTGTAGGGCATGAGCGGAGGGCGTATACGCCCCAGTGGAGTAGTACTAAGCGCGAAACGGTCGTCCAAGGGCGGCCCTGCCCGCTCACCGGCTCTACCTCCTCCGCTGCCACCTTCCCCTTCTTGGCAGCAGATTACCCCCTGAAAGGTGCCATGGCTGCAGCAATGGTAGGGAAAAATGGAGAAATGGGGAGAAGGACATGGGCCAGGGGCTCCGACCCCTTGCCTTTGTTAGCACCGATGGGGGGCGGTTCGTGCCCCTTTGCCTTCGAAGCAATGGTGGCCCCGAGCAGTGCCTGCCAGGCTTTATGTCAGCCCGGGCAGTTGCCAAGGCATTATCGAGAAGTGGGGGCATCCCATGCCCCGTCGTGTGCCACGCATCGAGCCTGGCCCGCATGCGGTTTGGGCCTCCTCTCTCTCCCTCCGCCGTGAGCATAGTCGTGTGCACTGCGGGCCCGAGAGCTATTGTCAAGCCTCTGGGACGGGGGTACCCAGGCCGGGATCCATGCAGCCCATCGCGTTGCACCAGCAGAAGGCCCGGTGCGGTCCAACTTGAAGGCTTCATGAGAAAGACCCTCTTGAGGGCCCCTACTGAGGCAAGCCTCAGCAAGGGTCATCAAGAGCTCCTGAGGGCGTCACGCAAGGCGGCCTCCCGAAGCTGTCTGATGTCTACTAAACAACTTTATTCTTGTAGACATGTGTTGGGCCTCCATGCAGAGAGTTCTGTAGGATAGTAGAAATTTTCCCTCAAGTGGATGACCTAAGGTTTATCAATCAGTGGGAGGCATAGGATGAAGATAGTCTCTCTCAAACAACCTTGCAACCAAATACAAGAAATCGCTTGTGTTCCCAACACAACCAATACAATGGAAAATTGTATAGGTGCACTAGTTCAGTGAAGAGATGGTGATAAAAGTGTAATATGGATGGTAGAAATATATTTTTATAATCTGAATAAATAAAAACAGCAAGGTAGCAAGTAGTAAACGGGCACAAAAATAGTATTACAATGCTTAAAAACAAGGCCTAGGGTCCATACTTTCACTAGTGCAATCTCTCAACTATGCTAATATAATTGGATTATATAACCATCCCTCAACGTGCAACGAAGAATCACTCCAAAGTTCCTATCTAGCGGAGAACATAAGACGGAATTGTTTGTAGAGTACGAAACCACCTCAAATCTAGTCTTTCCGATCAATCTATCCTAGAGTTTGTACTAAAATAACACATAGCTATTCTTTCCGATCAATCTAACCGAGAGTTCATACTACAATAACACCAAAGCAAATTTAGATTCATAATATTCAATCCAACACAAATAACTTCAAAGAGTGCCCCAAGATTTCTACCGGAGAAACAAAGACAAGAACGTGCATCAACCCCTATGCGTAGATTACCCCAATGTCACCTCGGGAATCCACGAGTTGAGTGCCAAAACATATATCAAGTGAATCAATACGATACCCCATTGTCACCATGAGTATTCAATTGCAAGACATATATCAAGTGTTCTCAAATCCATAAAAGTATTCAATCCGATAAAAAAATTCTCAAAGGGGAAAACTCAATTCATCGCGACAAGATAGAGAGGGGAAAACACCATATGATCCGACTATATTAACAAATCCCGCGATACATCAAGATCGTGACATCTCAAGAACACGAGAGAGAGATAAAGATACATAGAGAGAGAGATTAAACACGTAGCTACTGGTAAAAACCCTTAGCCCTGAGGGTGGATTACTCCCTCCTCATCGTGGTGGCCGCCAAGATGATGAAGATAGCCACGGGAGATGATTCCCCCTCCAGCAGGGTGCCGGAATGGGGTCTAGACTAGTTTTTGGTGGCTATAGAGCCTTGCGGCGGCGGAACATCTGATCTAGGTTAACCCCTGATGGTATTTCTAAGATGTGCCTCGAGGTAAGCACAACCCACCGGGGCAAGCCAGGCCCACCAGGCGCGCCCTGGTGGGTTGTGCCCTCCTCGTGGCTCTTCTGGCCCTCCCATGAAGCTTCGGTGGTCTCTTTTGTTCAAAAAATTCGTCAAGAAGTTTCAGCTCATTTGGAGAACTTTCATGTCTGCAAAAAGAACAACACCACGGTAGTTCTGCTAAAAACCAGGGCACAACCCACCGGGGCAAGACAGGCCCACAAGGCACGCCCTGGTGGGTTTCACACTAAGATGAGCCTCAAGGTGAGCACAATCCACCGGGGTAAGCCAGGCCCACCAGGCGCGTCCTAGTGGGTTGTGCCCTCCTCGTGGATCTTCTGGCCCTCCCACAAAGCTTCGGGGGTCTCTTTTGTGAAAAAGGTCATCAAAAAGTTTCAGCTCATTTGGAGAACTTTCATTTCTTCACAAAAAACAACACCACGGTTCTGCTGAAAACATCGTCAGTCTGGGTTTGTTCCATGCAAATCATGCCAAAAACGTATAAAATTGTTGTAAACATGGCATGAATACTTCATAAATTATAGATACATTGGAGAAGTACCACTGTCTCCCGAGGCCCCTCGCGGGGCGAATACCTCTAGGCTCGCCAAGCCCGCCTCGCACTGCACATGGGTAACATGAGCCACGACGAGTGGCACCAGGAGTCGTGCCAGCGGGCACGGATAAGGATGCTTCCTCTTTCGTGCTAAGGAGGCAAGGACAACGTGCGGGTTCCCAAAGCAATCCCCAAAGGTTGCCACTTTGGTGGAAGAAGACCAGGACAGCGGGCTCGCCGGGACGGAGGTCATCACCGAGCCTAGAACAGCGTCGTTGAAAGAAGCATTGGCAGGCGAAGACCACCTTTAGTCAGGATATAATGTACTCCTATCCCCCTTCAAAATTGAACATTGTTGCAACCCTTCCCAATTGGAGTTTTCAGGGGAAGAGTGCCAAGGACAGTAGAAGTATAGACTTGTCGCCACCATAGAGAGAGGTGAGAATACGGGTTCCGTAGAGAAAACAGGAACGGACAAACTCGAATCGTTGAGATCCCTCGAGCTAGCCGAGCCTCCTAAGGCAGCTCATCATCGTTGTACACACTCATATTCATCCTCCCTCGTGAGGCATTCCATCACAAAGCAGGAGTCGGGTTTTACACTTGAAGGTGCCCCGAACTTAGGTAAATTGTTGTGTTTGTTGTTCTTCTTCCTTTCCGCTCAAGCAAGCTAGAGCTTCTTAATGAGACAGTGTGTAGGGAACCAAAGTTTGGTGTTGTTCTTCGAGCACACCCTAGAGTTTCAACCTTTCTTGGGTCCGCAGAGCCAGATCCCGACAAACAAGACCAAAGCAAATCCAAAGCCAAGTTCAAGAAAACAAAAATAATGAAGAAAAAACAAATGCTCAGAAGCAAGGGGATTACCCGTGTGGGGCTGTTGAGGAGTGACTTCTTTTTCTCCAGCTATGTCTGTTGTAGTCATGTGGCTGTCGGCATATTCAATACCATTCCTATACTTAAGAGGGCTACTATTGATATATATGTATGTGTAGCATTAAAAGATTAGTTTGACGTATTCATACCTCATACTTCTGCTCCATTAACTGGACCAACCCGGCCTCCATGTCCCGGCTTGTGTGCAGGCAGCTTAGATAGCCCGCATACACTTCATCCACGTTGAATGAGGAATAATTCCCCACAACGAATTTTTCCTTGCCCTTCTCCAATGAGGGTATTTCCTCCTTAGTTGAGTGTTTGGTTAACATTGTAGAAACCTTGGGCGCCTTAAAAGATGAGCCGGTAATGGTGATGTCGTCAGCATCAGTAGTGGCAGGGCTCTTGTTAGTCGATTTGGTAGGAGTGGGCGGCTTAGGACTTGGCGGGTCTTGATGAGCAGCCGGGCTAATATAAGTGTCCATTGGCTCAAAGACCGTAGCATCAGTTTGCGGTGGCGGGTTATTGACAGGCTCTTTGGGGTCTTGGAAGGGGGCCTCAGCAATTTCCGTCTCTGGTTTCTTCGGCTCGGAAACATCAGGGGATTTGGAAGAATCGCCCACCTTATGCTTCTTATCAGTCTTGGCTTTGGCCGTATGACAAAAATAACAAAGTTTATGAGTGTATCACCAGAAAGTGCTTTATCAAGAAATGAAAATATTTACCCATGGGCAACAATGAAGGTAGGCATTTGGGTTCCACATGAGTCGCGAGATGATGGTGGTGTTCCCTGATAGTATAAATCCGAAGGGGTAAGAGGCTGACGCATGAGACCAGCCTTTGGAAGAGACATAGTCGGGCTGTGGGGAACCTCATTACGATGCTTGCGAGGAGCCGGTGTACTGGGTAAACTGGAGACAAGATCTTTAGAGCCACCACTCTAGGTTGGGCGCTTTAATTTGTGTTGTTGTTTCTTCAAAAGAAAATTGGGCTCAAAATAAGCAAGAGGGTGTGAAAATCTTACATTCTGCACGACCCACCGTGTTTTCATTCTTGGCCAAGGTTCTAAGTCGAAGGAGATAGTAATTACCTGTACAACATCAGCGTGACTAGTCTCCACTTATCCTGAGAGGAATCAACATCAATAAGTTTCATAAAGAAATGCCAAGGGAGTCAAGTTCTACCTCCAACTCATGTAGCTCAAGGAGCTCTTGTGCTGATGTTTTCTTGCGGCGATTAGTGCCACGGGATTTAATTGCCGTAGTCTTCTTGATGGGCTGGGTGGTGTTTACTTTCTTCCTGCAGAAAGGAGAGTCGGCCTATACATATATGAACACAAGTAAACGATAAAAGGGTATGAAGCACAAGAGATAGATAAAACAAGAAGAAGGTTTGGAATGCTTATAGGAGGAGCCAGGTTAAGAGCGCAGAAAGGGTTCATACCCGCTTTGCTGCAGTTTTCCAATGATTCCCCGAGCAGCGACTTAACTGTGTCGTTGATTTATTTATCACTCAATCGCGTTTGGTTGAAGTGTTGTGGGTCTTTTGTATCGCAGGTATATTGGCACATTAAGCCGTCACGCCGGCTCAATGGTAAAATTATCTTCGCAACCCAACAGCAGACCAGATCAATTCTGGTTCAACCGTTGGTGACTAAAGCTAGTACTCTTGAAAAAGAGTAGCATATTGACCATGTTCTGCATCAGTCAGATGACCTGGAAGCACGCCGTTGGTGGTGAGACGGTAGGGGCAGTAACCCGGCATGGGATTTGATACGTCTCCATCATATCTACTTTTCCAAACTCTTTTGCACTTGTTTTGGACTCTAGTTTGCATGATTTTAATGGAACTAACCCGGACAGACGGTATTTTTAGCACAATTGCCTTGAGTAGAAATAAAAGTTCTCGGACTAACTTGAAAATTCACGGATAATATTTTTGGGATCTATATAAAATACTAGTGAAAGAATCAACCAGAGGTGACCCACCGGGTGAACACAAGGGTGGGGGCACGCTCTACCCCCTAGGCGTGCCCCCTGGCTTGTGGGTCCCCTAGACCACCTCTGACCCTAACTCCAACTCTGTATATTCACATCTGCAGAGAAAAAAATCCAGGAGAAGGATTCATTGCGTTTTACGATAAGGAGCCGCCGCCTCCTGTTCTTCTCCGGGAGGGCTGATTTGGAGTCCGTTCGGGGCTCCAGAGAGGAGGATTCATCGCCATCATCATCACCAACCTTCCTCCATCACCAATTTCATGATGCTCACCGCCGTGTGTGAGTAATTCTAGCATAGGCTTGTAAATGGCTGTCATGATGCTCACCGCCGTGTGTGAGGCTACCATCGCCGCAGAATAACAAGGGTTGTGGGTGAGTAGAGGGATGGCCTGGCCAGAGGTTGGAGTAGGGTGGGGGCGGTTAGGCCTGCGTGGCAGCAGAGCCGGCCACAGGAGGTAGGAGCAGGAGGTAAGACTGGCGCTGATTTGGGCAGCTGGAGCAAGAAGACCATAGGTTGAAGAAGCACTACGGCACACTAAAAAATACACTTCCGTGATGATACGTGTTTGTCATAGTAGGTCACGTTTTCTGTCATGCATGTACATCCATGACGATTTTATGACAGAATCAAGATAGTCATACCTGTGCTGTCATAGAAGTGTTCCATGACATTACCAAAATTATCATCATGGAAGTGTCCACTTCGATGACGATAAATGGCGCGTCATTGAAGTATTTTCTTCAAGGGTGACTGACACGTGGCATCCACCATATCGGGTCGCCGTTAAGCTATCGGGTCCAGTTTTGGATCCGATAACCCGTTAATAGCCCGGACCAATGAGGATTTTCCACGTGTAAAATTCTCATTGGCCCAAGGAAACATGTGTTGGCTCACCGTTGGGACAGATGTCATCCATTCATTGGACATGAGGCGCCTACGATACGTTGACACTTGGCATGGCCCAACAGAGGCCCATTTTGGTGAAAAGGCCGGCCTTTTGACTTGGTCCAAAGGTAATGGGCTGGCCCACGGAAAGCCTGTTAACGGCCTGTTCATATATAGCCCATTTGCGGCCCACTAACTCACAGCCCGTTACGGCTTTTCGGAATTAAGCCTACTAGCTTCATCTGGGCCATCCACGTTGTAACTTCCGGCCCATGTATGGCCCATGATGTATTTTGGCCCATACGAGGCCATTTCTAACTCTTGGCCCATTAATGGCCCGTGGTGAATCCAACCCGCAATGAATAGTGTACCGCTTTATACCCATTAACGGCCCATTATTCCATTGGGCTGTTTCTAGCCCGTGTTATCTTTCGGCCTTCGCAGGGCCCATTTATTCTTGGGCTCATTTTCAGCATTCGGTTACTTACGGCCCGTTACTGGCCTTTTCGGCTTCTGGGCCAAATTCAGCCCGTGGTTACAATCGGCCCATTTGTGGCCTATTAATTCGTCGGGGCCGTTTCATAGCATCATCAAATACAGCCGATTGGTGGGCCCATGAACGGACGATTCCAAATATAGCCCGTTTACGGCCCATAATGCGGTCTGTTATTGGCCCATGTTTGGCCGATCGATCATGTGGCCCATAGAAGGCCCATTGCTGCTATGGCTAGTAGAAGTCCCATTGTTTCTACGGCCCTTAGAAGGCTCATTGTTTCTATGACCCGTAGGAGGCCCATGGTAACTACAGTAAGTATGTAGCACATGGTTAATGTGGCCCAGTTTTAAAAAATAGGTTATTGCAGCCACTAGCAAACAACGGAAAAAGATCTCCATTGACTACAAGCAAATAAATAAACAAGACAACAAGGAAATAAATAAGCAAGCAACTTACGCTAGGCTATCATGGCTATTACACATATTACATCGACTGGGCATCAAAGTTCCCCACCAGTGCAAATATAGGGAACAAAGCAGCATATCATGTAAACTAGTTGTCAAAGTTGGCGAGCAGTGCAAATAAACACCGCAGCAAAACAAGTCCAGAACTAAAACCACTTCAGAAGAGCTCAAGAAACAATATCCTGGGTACCCATAATGCTCGCAAGATGCTTAGCAAGCTTATTAACTTTCTATTGTTCGACGCTTAAATACTCCAGCACATGCTGTTGCACCAGAAAGTATGCATCTAAATTCTGCAGGGACTTCATTAGTAATTCAGCTTCCTATCGCAGCACATCTGATCGATGTCTTTCAACTTGAAGTTGAGACTCAAGAAGACGAACTGATTCAGGCAGCGAGTTCGAAGAGCTTGTGCCAGCAGTAGTGGCCAGTAACTCGAACACTACATCAAGATAGGACTTTTGGGTTCTCTCACTGTCGTCAAGATAGTTTGTATTAGCTTTCTCGGAGACCAACATGGATGTCTCACTATCTTGAACCTTATCTGCATTACTTCCTTTACCATTTCATAACGGGGTACTGTTCTCCAATAATTTGTCCGCATTCTAAATGAGAAACAAGTAGACACACCACAGGTTTACCATGTTGCATATGAAACTCATTTTTAGTAAATCTGTTCAGTAGTAAAGTGGACATGATAACAGCATGAAACAAATATATATCTATGTACCATGGTCAGTTATGGTCTATATCATTCTAGTTTTTTTGCCAAATCAAGATAGAGACACAGTTCAAATAATATTTGTTCAAGACAAAGCAGAATAGACAAAATATAAGTGTGGGAAACTACAAAGCAATAACAACACTTGTAATGTGCATGACATGAGAACATAACTATTTATTCAATTGAAACTGAAATCAACATAAAGAAAGTTACAACAGCAAACCAGATAAAGAAACAGGTTTAAAACATACCTATTGCACCATTGAAGTTTTATTTCCATCCTTCAAATTTGAAAATAGTTGGTATGAGTAAATATAGTGATGCAAGAGCAAAGCAGTACGAACCATAGCTACAGAACCTGACCTGTGAACAATTCTTCTTCTGCTTTAAGCGTTGAGTTGGGATTCGAAGTGGTGGTCCTCGTGCTATGGGAACTGCAGTTCCCTTACTAACTGCTCATGTTTGGGTGCTCTGTGGTGGAGACAGTGATGTGTCAACTAGAACTGGGTTACTATCTGCTGGAGTTGGGGTTAGAAGGTGTGTATCTAGTTCTTTGTCCAACAAGGTAGGGGTACAACCTGTGAGAGTTTGGGTTATGTGTGGTGTGGCTGGTTCTTTGGCAAGTACAACTGTGGTTCTATCTGCATCAATTGGTAGCACTATCTTTTTTGATGACCGTGTTGTTACTCCCTTAGATACTACCATCACCCTATCCAATTCAAATGGCTGATAAACACGAAAAGTAATTGAATGTACAGACATTGTATGATAGATAGGTGCAATGGATAGTGGGGAACTAAAGAGGGCATGAAATAATTCACAGTTATGTTGTCTAACCAAACATGATAGCATGACACAATTTCACATATATGATGGCTAACTAAACAAGATAACATGACACAATTTCACATATGTGATGGCTAACTAAAATGGATGGAAAGACATAGTTCAAAATATGATGACTATGTAAACAAGATGACATGATATAACTATATAATGTGTTTATTAAATAGGTTGGCATGCCATAATTCACATACATGCCGCCTATGGAAACATGATAGCATGATATAATTCACGGATATAATGACATAATTCAAAGTATGATGACTATAAACACCAAACATGATGAGATCATATAACTATATGTCTTTATTAAATGGGTTTTCATGCCATAATTCAGATAGGTGCTGTGTATGTAAACATGATGGCATGATATAATTCAAATATATGATTTATATAGTAAGTAGGTAAGAAGATGGAATCCATATATGATGTAAAAACTAAGCAATGCAAGACAAACATGCATGACATGAGTAATATAACCCTGCCAAGTTTGAGCATAGACCTCCGGGCGGAAATAGGACGGGTCATCAGTCTCTGAATCATCCTCTGAGGAGCTCCCTGTAACCAGCAAGATGTCTGCTTCAGCAGGTAGCATTGTCTGCTCTATATACCTCGTTTTCACTCCAGATACTTCCATCACTGCTTCAAATCGCTGATGCATGGGAAGAGTTGTTGAATATACAAATTGTCAACAAATGGAACACGTAATAGAAAAAATGATAGCATGCTATAATTCACATACATGATGATTGGCTAAACAGCATGGCACTGCATAATTCACATATATAATGCCTTGCAACAAGATAGCATTGAATATTTCACATATATAATGTCTTGCAACAAGATGGCAATGCATAATTCACACATATGGTAATTAGACACTAAATAGGTGGCATTCACACAAAGCATGTCTAAAATAGTCAAATGACATACCAATGCAAGACACCGTACGCATGATATGAGCAACATAACCCTGCCAAGTTAG
>NC_041386.1:356573325-356648010 GCF_002162155.2 Triticum dicoccoides | reverse complement strand
GGACTGGTTATCTGTCTCTGAATCCTCCTCTGAGGAGCTATCCGTAACCAGCAAGATATGCACTTCGTCAGATAGCATAGTCTACTCGAAAGACCTTGTTTTAACTCCAGAATTTTCCATCACCGTTTCAATTGGCTGATGCACACAAACAGTAGTTGAATGTACTAACATTTTTGACAAATGTAATACGTAACGAAAACAAGGATGGCCTGATATAATTTACATATAAGATGAATGGATAAGCAGGATGACATTGGAAAATTCACACATATGATGCCTGGCTAAACAAGATGGCATTGCATAATTCACATATACGATGAAGAAACTAAACATATGGCATTTACAGAAAGCATGTCTAAACAAAGCAAATGACATATTTGATGTGTAAAGTAAGCAATGCAAGGCACCATATGGATGATATAACCAACATCAGCATGCCAAGTTAGAGTGAAGACCTCAGGGGGTAAATAGGAGTGGTCTTCTCCTTCTGAATCCCCCGTAGAACAGTTATCTTCCTCTCGATTACAATCCGAAATGGGTGGGGGGGATGCCTTTGTGCCTACCATGGAGTGATGTTTGGATGAAATTTTATTGCCACACAAGGCTCGGCTTTTTGCTCTACATGTTCAGTTCCATTGTGTACAGTAACTGACATGCATAGGAATAAAATATAGTGAGATTATGTAAGGAGTGCATGCAGAAATCCAGAGTGATGGTATCAACCTATGGATAGACCCAAAACCAATGATAGCAGGAAGATAATGGCTTCTTTATTGTTTGTTTCCCACCCAACATGAAACTCATAGTAGACACCATAGATTAACCAGATAATAGATGGATACTATTGATTGCGGCCCCGATATGTACCCCACAACCATTTAAAAACTCAAGTTTAACCATTAGTTTCGAGCTGACTTAGAGTGTAATTGGTTAACAGCACGATAAAGTAGCATGTAATATTAAGCGATGCATAACGTAAGCAGACACCAAAGAGTGCGACCTCTCTTGCAGACCCGTGTAGTCCTCGAGGTAATCTGCTCGGTTGATGATGGTAATGTAGTTGTCGTGGCTGCCAGCGGCAGGGAAGAAGATCTGAGGCGGCGAAAGATAGTATGGAGGCCGTATCCCTGCTGTGCTGGACCCTTCTGTCATTGGAGCAGCTGAGCTAGGGTGGACAACGACGCAGCAGGAGCGGGACAAACCACACAAGGTTTTCTTTAACAACTATCTGTAAGAGAAGTAATTTTGTAAGGGCTCGTTTGAATTGGAGGATTCTAACAACACAGGGATAGGAAATACACAGTAATAGGATAGGAATGCACGTGCAAAACAGAGAATTTAAAAACATAGGATTTCTGCCAATCTGGGTGTTTGGTTCACAAGAATTGGAAGATCACAGGATGCGAAGAAGCATGGTGAGATTATGTCAAACCACAAGAAAATGTACGGTTATAATGCTATTATGCTACTATCTCTTAGTCTTATGCTTCATGAATAGGAATTTGAAAAGGAGGACAAGTGGATATTAAAATGCCTATGGTTTTTCTTTCAAGGCAACACTAAAGGAACAAACCCTATAGTTTTCCTTTTGCTCCATTCCTTTGAACCAAATGCATGAATAGTAGTAGCATAGGAAACTTTCGAATTCCTATGTTTTTCTTTCAGCTTTCCTTTCCAGCACTGGCGATTCTAGTAGGCAGGCATGAGCAGGGAAAAGCCTACACTCAAAAAATGTTTTTGTGCTACTTCTAATACTTTGGACCCAGCCACTGCCCTACTAGCTCAACTCCCAGGCTCATCTCCAAATGCACACCTCAAACGCGCTGAGTTAAATAATGATGGCATTCAAGAGAGTCCATCACGGATAGCTAAGTTGCCTGGTACCTCACTGCTTTTCATATAGTAGGAGAAACTAATTGTATTTCATGTTACTATGTGTGCTCAGTGGACAATATATATATAACATGTAGAGTAAAAAAGTGATGCAACAAGTGTACAACCTCTTCGGCGAAGCCATGTCGATCTCAGCGTCATTGGGTTGGTCGGTGAGGATGCTCCGGAAGATTTGGCTGTCGGAGGAGGGGAAGAAGATCTTAGGCGTCTGGAGATGGAGCCCGGGGTACTACTCCGATATAATGGAGGGTTTCGTCATTGGAGCAGCTCCGGTGAGTTGTATGACCGCGAGGCTGAAGCATGATAAGAGAGACACCATTAACCTGAGTGGAATTCTAATAGAATCTCCAATAGATGACGTAATAAAATACATAACCACAAAGTGCTAGATGTAAAATACATCAGCCGCTCATCTCTAAACTTAACTATCAAAACTGAATTTAATTGTCGAAATTAGATTTTGCTGTTGAAACTAAATTTTACTGTCGAAACTAAACACACTAGTAGCGGAAAAGCAGTAGCAGCAGCAGCTCATGTGAGAGCCCAAGCAGCTCATTGTGTCGCAGCATCTCGGGTAGCAGCTGTAGGGGCTCGAGGGAGAGCAGGGTCTGCTAGTCGTGCAGCAGTAGCGCGCGCAAGAGTAGAGCAGCAGCAGCGCGCGCAAGAGTAGAGAAGCAGCACAAGCAAGAGCAACAGCAAGAGCAGCAGCGTGAGCAAGAGCAAGAGCAAACCATGCAGGGAACCAAGAGCAAGAGCAGAGCAGCAACGCGAGCAAGAGTTAAAGTAGCAGCAGCTCCTACTGATGTGGACATCGCAGCCGAGGGAGCGACGTCGTGGAGGAAGTAGCCGGCGACGCCCCGTGGATGGAGCCGCGCTATGTCGGCTCGGGACCGAGCGCCTACAGCACCGTGGGATCGAATCAAGAAGAAAATGCGGCGATTAGTGTACAACCTCTTTGGTGGCGCCGATTAGGCCTCAGCTTC
Source organism: Triticum dicoccoides (assembly GCF_002162155.2). Taxonomy (NCBI): domain Eukaryota; kingdom Viridiplantae; phylum Streptophyta; class Magnoliopsida; order Poales; family Poaceae; genus Triticum; species Triticum dicoccoides. Next base: position 356,645,134 of record NC_041386.1, on the reverse strand, counting down.
ATCCGAGGAAACGGTGATGATTCTGCTCTTCTGGTTGTGCAGGTGTAGATGGTGGTGTGGGAATGGAGGTGGCACGAAAGATGAGGGGAATGTCAGGGCAACTCCTTGGAGGTGGAGGACGGGGTGGCTGAACCAGCGGGACGACAAGATCGACGACGGATCCTCATCCGGTACGATGGATGAGGGACGTCAAGGTGTTGTTGTGGATGACGTCGTCACAGAAGAGGCTCCGGCTGGGTGGCGGACCGAGGAGGGTGTGCGGCTTCGCGGGATTTCACGGCCTCGGTGTATGAATGGGTGGGCGGATTGGATGGGAGTGGGGAACCATGGCTTAGGGATGCGCTTGTCTGAAATGTGGGTAAGTTACGAAAGTACCCCCACTAATTTGAGCTAGGCGGTTCTTTCGGTTCAGGGGTATCACGTGCATTCGGCATGTCGAGATTTCGCAGGAGGCGGGAGTTTTCACGAGTGTTGTAATTTTGGCATAGCAAGGCGCGGGTTGAGATGGAGGGAGTTTTCGGAGCACAACGAGACAAAGATATATCTTAAATATTTTGGGCTAATAAGGCGCCGGTTGAAATTTCCGTACAAGCCTAACATGTACGTACCAAATCAATTCACACTTCCATCGACGAAAAAACAAAAAGAAATCAATTCGCACCACACAAGAGAGTCTAGTCTCGTGTACTATACCAAATCAATTCACACTACAAATGTCATTCAAAACTTTGAATTCATGTTATGTTCAATTAAAATATTTCGCTATGTGTATAATGCATGCAACGTGCTACTCAAATGAATGTTTTAGTGCATTCCAAATGTATATACTACCAATTCAATATGAACTAAATTTGAATTCATTTATCTATTTGAATAAGATTGTAGCGACCAGACCTCAAACGGTCCAATCTCTGTGCTCCAGTGTCATCCCTGGATCAGTAATGCTGACACTGCACAGTACTTGAAGGATTTATAACAGAGTAACAATCACACACTTATTACAACGAGTGTCTCAAAAAGAGAACTTATTACAATAAATATGGCTTAAGGCCATCTAATAATGATAACAGCGGAAGGCTTGGAAGATAACTGAGTCCATCAACTCCAACGGCATCACTGAGTAAAGAACCACGACCTAAAGGCACCTTACTCGTCGTCTGAGAAGTCTGCAACATGAACGTTGCAGCCCGAAACGGGTCAGCACATGGAATATGCTGGCAAAGTAACACATAGAGAGCAATGAACAGAAATATGCTATATATGGCTGGTGGAAAGCTCTATGGTTACAGTTTTGCGTAAAGCCAATTATCCCTACTTCAAAGGAATAAATTTTATTTAACTATCATGGTAGTTGTTAAACATTGAGAGTGTAGACACCCTCTTAATCCCAATTAAACATCATCATTAAAAACCCAACAATATTAATTAGAGTAACATGATGAGATTCACATGATAATCCAAGTACTAGATACTCAAATTGTCCATAACCGGGGACACAACTAACCATGATTAGTTTATACACTCTGCAGAGGTTTGCGCACTTTTTCCCACAAGACTCGATCTCCTCCTTTGGGATTCTCGCACTACATGGTGTTGGAGAAACGGATGACCGAGACATAGTCTTTCAGAAGTGCTAGGACCTTACGATCGGGTAGACCGTTACACCTACTTTCCCTACATCTGCTAGTCAACCACTATAAGAGTTTGCACGACTTAATAAACTATGCTAGAGCACATTGTAGCTTGTGTCTGCACACGGAAGTTTCTAGTATGAATAATCTCATGATCCCTTTGAGCCTGGGTGGCGGTCCAAAAGAAAAACAGGCAATCACTGGAATACCCAGGTGCCTCAGTCCACCCAGATGTGTGTTAAAGTTGCCACCTTAGATAAACCATTAAGTTAACAATCTCATCTGTCATGGAAACACTCACCCAATCCACGTCTACTAGCATAGCATAGCAATATAAGAAAACGTAGAAGTAACTCCTAGAGTATGATAAAGAAACAGGTAATAGGTACTACCTCATCTACTTCCCAAGACCCATAATTTAATTAGATCCTAATCATGCATTGTTTGAGGATTGATCTAATGCAATAAAACTGGGTGATAGGAGGTATGATCGAAGTGTTACTTGCCTTGCTGATGATCCACGAAACCTAGGGATTCGAAGTAGTAAGCGGCGCACTCCGGGTACTCTATCGTAAACAAACAAGCATACAATAAGTACTCATCTAATGCACAGGTAAAACTCAAATAAGAGGTCTAACCAGAAAGTTCAACTTAAGAACTCCGGTTGGTAAAAAGAATCAAATCAAACGAAGCAACGAAAGTTAAACAACAAAAGAAACAAGCTTCGTTTACTAATCTGGATCTAAGTGTCAGGAGCCCGATCCTAAGTCACACCGATCTAGCATGTAACACATCATATCACTTTGCGGCCTCACGCACGGTATTCCCATGGGTGCCACCTTACCTGGCCCGGGACCGTTTGCGCCTTTTGGCTCACGTATATGATAGTGTCGCTAGCATCCATATGACAAAGAACCCGGGCTGACATGGCTAGTCGTGAACCCAAAGTGGCACTAACTTACAGGGACAGGCATCCATGACCCAGCATCGAACGTGTCGGTCATCAGCGAGTGAATCCAGGCTGTACCACTGGGCTAGCAGGACTACGGTGAACCGGGCTGTAGCGGGCTAACAGGACTCCGGTATTCATCGCGTGACATTTCCACGAAGGGACAGAGACAGGAACGAAGAAGGACACATGCCGGCCAGCCTAAGTGTTCCGGAGCAGTAGCAAGCTACCATGGCTCAGTGGAAACACTAGGAGACATTTCCCGGTAAGAGAGGCTACTAAGGATAAACAACTAGATAGTCAGATCCCACACATACCAAGCATTTCAATAACATACACACAATATGCTCGATATGTGCAAATACAACATGGCATCACAACATGACTCTACGACTCAAGTATTTATTCAATAGGCTCCGAGGAGCGAGATATTACAAACATGGGTCTCATGACCCAACAATCAGAGCATACAAGTCAAAACACAAGCGGAAGCTTAACATGTCTGAGTACAGACAACTATAAATGAAAAGGGCTGAGAAGCCTGAGTATCTACCAGATCCTGCCGAGGGCACAAGATCGTAGCTGAGGTAACAAGCTAAACGTCGAAGTCCAAGCGGAACTACTACTGAGACTGAAGTCTCTCTGCAAAACATAAAATAGGCAAACGTGAGTACAAATGTACCCAGCAAGACTTACATCAGAACTAACTACATATGCATCATTATCAACAAAGGGGATGGTGGGGTTTAACTGCAGCAAGCCAGCTTTGACTCGGTGGCTATCCTGAACTACGACTGCAAGTAACCCTCTTGAGGTGGCGCACACGAGTCCACATATTCACCCTATCAATACACCACTATGGATCCGCTCCCATCTCCCTACGAGAACGCCATCCATAGCACTCATGCTTATCTTGCCTATTTTAGAGTATCCACTTTCACTTGTCTATGAACTGTACAAGGGGTCCAAGTTTCCATATCCGAGGAATCCGGCTATTCGAATAGATAATGATAACCCTGCAGGGGTGTACTTCTTCACACACGCTTTCGCCACTTATCGCCCTGTACACGTCATGTACCTCGGCAACCTTCAAGCGGAAGCCGGGCGAGGGAGTCGGCCACGAGCTGACTAACCGAACAAGTCTCTAGTCCAGGTTTATCGCCTATTCGGGTTCCATCCGCAAGGAGATCCGGCCGGGGTGTCGCTCACGGACCCAACGATGTGTGCAGGGTTCCCAAGCCCACCTCGACGGGTGGATCTACGCTTGGTACACCGTGCCACTGTGCCTAGTCTGTCCCAAGCCCACCTGTACCGGGTGCCACTTGGTAGACTACTAACACTACCTACAAACACCAGAAACTAGTTGCAACTCCTGGACAGAGATCAAGTTGATTAATAAGTCGAGAGAGCTTGGATCACAAACACATAACTCAGTTCCTGAGGACGGCTGCAATGAGACAACCGACCATGTACTCCTACATGGCCTCTCACCGCTACCTTTACCAAATCGTGTTCACACACTTAGCTCACACACAGTAGGACATGTTCACATGCCTCTGATTCATCCCCGATGAATCAGACCTGACTCAACTCTAAGCAATAGCAGGCATGACAAACAAACATGAATGAGTAGGCACAACAGGGCTCAAACAACTCCTACTCATGCTAGTGGGTTTCATCTATTTACTGTGGAATGACAGGTCATGCAAAGGATAAAGGGGTTCAACTACCGCAGCAAGTAACAAATATGTCGTTGTTGTCCTAATGCAGTAAAAGAGAGCAGGAGCGAGAGAGTGGGATTATATCAGAATGAACAAGGGGGTTTTGCTTGCCTGGCACTTATGAAGATAGCATTGAGTCTTCATCAGTGTCAACGATCACATCATCGGTACAACGTCTATCGAGGGGGAACAACACCGGCAAACACAGAAGAAGCACGAGCAATGCAATGCACAATATGATGCATGCTCATGACATGGCAATATGAATGTGTTTTGAGCTAATGCAACTAGCAACAGATTAAATGAAGTTGGTTTGAATACAAGATTCAAATTCAAACTCCATATGTGATTATTCAAATGCCATTTAATTGATTTGTGCTAAACAGCAGCTATAAGTTGTTCTAACATGCATGAAAATGGTACAGATGGATAGATTGGATTTTTCTGATAATTTTTCATATATAAATTATTTCATTCTGAGCTACGGTTGAATTTCTATGAAGTTTTGAAGTTTATACAATTTTCTGGAATTTCCTGAATAATAATAAATCTAGAAATGATTTATGGCGTCAGCACTGCGCCACTGTGACGTCAGCAAGTCAACAGGCGCTACTGCAGGTCAAACCTGACCAGTGGGGTCCACTGGTCAGTGACACTACTAACTAACCGAATTAGTTAGTGTTAGGTTAAGTACTAATCTAGGTTAATTAGCACTAACTAATCCTAACTAATAACTAACAGGGGCGGGTCCACACGTCAGTGACTTAGGGGTAATTAGTTTAACTAATTTAATTAGTACTAATCCTAATTAACTAACAGGGCTGGGCCCCACCTGTCATTGAGTCAGGGGCGTCCAACTGGGGTCAAACCCGGGTCAAACCCACCGGCGGCTTGACGCCGGCGAGGCCAGCCGCGGTGGCGAGCCTTGGGTTTTGCCCATAGGGCTCGGTTTTGCTCGGGGTTTGCGGCTACAGCGAGCTGGAAGACTCGTGCATCTAGTGGTGGTGGCGGTAGCAGCTGCGGTGGTCGGGATCGACGGCGGCGATCAAATCGGCGGTGGCCGCAGTTCGGGTGCAGGCGGGGATGGGGCTGCGGTGCGCAAACGAGCGCGGCAAGGTGCCACGGAGGCTCTACGCGATGCGGGGAGCGTGTTGGGCGCATGCCCGGGACCAAATGGTCACCGGAGCATCACCGGCGACGAGTGCGGGTGGCGGCGCGTGCGGTTGGATGTGGTGCGGCAGCTACGGCGTGCGTGAGAGAGAGCGGAGAGGGGGAGCAGGAGCAGGAGCTCACGGTGATGACGATGGAACGCTCGGCGAGGTCGGGGACGGTCCGGAGCCGGCGAATTTGACGGTGATGGACAGCGGGTCCGAGGTGGAAGATGAGCCCGGTGAGGTCGTTCGGGGCTTCTCTAGGGGCGTGGCTCGGTGAGGTGGGTCGAGGACGGAGTGGCGGAGCTTGTGGGCTAGTCAGGGAAGCGAGGGAGGCCCGGTGGCCGTGCTGGCCGTGGACGGCGGCGACGAGCACGCTCGGGCGCGAGAGGGGGAGAGCAGAGAAGGGAGAAGGGGTCGGGAGAGAGTGAGAGGGAGGAGCGAGGGGGCTGCGTGGCTTCACCCGAAGAGGCCAGGGCGAAGCAGCAAGCAGGAGGTGGCCGGGGCGGCGTCGGCGCTCGCCACGCCTCGCCTCTGTCCTTTTGGCGAGGGAGGAAGACGACAGGGGGGAAAAAGCGGCGGTGGGCTGGGCCGTGCTGGGCCGGTTGGTGGCGCCAGGTAAGTGGCTGGGCTGCTGGTGGGCTACCAGGTAAGTCTTCTGCTCTTTTTTAATTTTTCTGTTCTGTTTTATTTTTATTTAACCTTTTGCCACTGTTTTGAATTTAAAAATAATTCAAACAATGCCAAAAGCTCCTCTGAATATTTTTATTTTGCTAGATGGACTTTTCCAAAAGCTCATAAAATATTTCAGGGGTATTTGAAATTATATTCTAGTTATATGAATATAATTCAAATTCAAATAGCTAATGATTTAAATTCAAAGTCCCAAAAATAAATCCTTAAAAATGTTCAATATTTTTGGTTTGAATCAAAACCCTTGCCAAAAATATTAAACATCTAAGAAGAGCATTTTGGAACAATGAATGAGATTTTAGGGTTTTTGCCCTTCTTTTATTTAGGGTTTTGAGGCTTCTAAATTCCTCAGTTCAAGTTTCAGAAATTTAAACATGATGCAAACACTAGGCAGCACCAGAAGCTAGGGATGTGACAACTCGCCCCCACTAAACAAGAATCTCGTCCCGAGATTCAAGCGTAGGGTAAGATGAAGGGGAAACGCAAACTAGTACAATCTTCACGATCCAGGTTGCACTTCAAATGAACGTTGATTCAATCACCATCTTTGTCTCGACGTCTTCCTCTGAGAACCGCAGCTAACATGACGAGAAGAGGGAAGGAAAACTCTAGAAGAATCTATCTTCTCGAAGACCGAACAACTCAGGATCAACTCATGGGATGAGACATTGTCACATCTCTCAAGCCGAGACACGAAGCATACATCTGAGGAAATGGAGTGAGACAGATGACGAGAGCTCACTAGGTAGACAACAATTCCACACCTAAGAAGGTGGTAAACGATTGTCAACGTAGCGAGGAGTTGAGTGGCCATGATACCACGACGAAACATCCTGGAGGAGGGTGATTCGTAGATTATTACCTTAAGTGGCAAAAAGAATTACCTTTGATATAGAGATCATTGAGACTCTCTATAACAGCCTAAGGCAAATCACAGCAATCGATTGGCGGGGGTCGGTAGAATGGCATACTCGAACTTGGAAGATGTGGACTACCTTGTTGAAGACAACGCAATGGATGATATTTGCTTATCACCGGAAATGGAAGAGACCCATGGTAGAATGGCACATTGGCGGTGCAAGCTGGGAACAAAATGCAAATGCTGGGAATGATTCTGGTAACTAGGGAAGAACCCAACAATAGAGAGTGAATTCACTGTTTGAAAGGTCGTAGCATTGCCAAGGAAACTGAGAGCACTATACAGTTAATGCCAACGATCAAACCTAGCACTTGCGCGTGCTCTCAAGAACTTGAGCATTTCCATAATCATCAAGATTTTACCAATATCCGTGTCAAGGATCCTGGCAACACAACTTGCTACCATGATGAATGATGATGGATAATGCAGATGCAAAGGAAGATAACACTTCTCAGATTTCACCTTAGCGAGGCCAAGGAAACAAAATCTGGATAATCGACCGAGAGACATTTAGCACTCCGCTTCTAATGTTCTCCTTGATGTGCTAGTGTATCCCATTCATAGAAATGGTCTGGTATCTAGAACATCAAGTAAAGGTCGGACTTCGGAAACACAAAAATCCATAAGGAACAACTAGGGAGGTAAATCCTACGAAATCCTTATGGGGAGGTGGTCAACTTCTTCAATCAAGACACTACAATAATAGGTCTTTCGGCTGGGTGTGTTGGCCACGACATCCACCTTACCGGTTATCGAGGGACCAATATTATAGTTCTTGGCAAATGTTCCAACCATCATATCTGCCTGAGATTCAGATCTGGTTGGTGTCAGGATATTCCAGACTTATCGAGTCTAGGAAGAAAAAAATGAAAGTTTGCAACACAAATCGACGAGATGACGTTGCGAGATTCTCGGGAAATGAACTATGATAGCAAGCTCTAAGACATGAGCTGGTTCTGCTACACACGTGTGAACACGCTGTCCTAGACAAGCATGACCACGTGGTAGTCTTACAATAAAACACTACCGAGTTCTGGTTGGGAACCATCACCGTGGATAACGAAGTCCTTGCATAAGTCGTATGATTAGCTCTTATGAGGGAACTTCTTCTCCTTGAACAAATCAATCAGTGGCTTGGTGTGCTACAGAATTCATATGGAACGAAGATGATCAGTCTAACAGACCACAGAATACTTTGCACGTGCATGACTGACTTGGGATGATTCCAGAGGAATAAAACAAACTTTCTCGAATTCACGACGGCAACTTACATCAAATGCACGTGAATCAAAGGGAGTCACTTCTTTCATCCAAACATATACCTCAGAGACGGAACTCGAAGGCATTGTTTACAAAGTTTCCAACACTAGCTTAATGTCCAACAGAATCATGGAGAAGATAAGGATGTTGTCGATGGGCTCAACAACAATTCATCCAGGTACCCTTTTAAAAGGAATTCCATAGTTAAGTGAACATGGTGATAGCATTGGTCAGACCAAAAGATATAATGGTGTATGCTCGAGGAAAATCCACGAATAAGACAGCATTATGAACATCGTTGGTTCTGATTTGATTTGATGATAGCCCATACTTAAATCAAAGGTTTGGGTAAGATAATAGATCCAACAATTGTTCACAAGGACCAATTGATGAAGATACCATCTTTCTTCAACACACACACACACACACACAAAAAGATATCCCTTAACATGAACTAAGTCAGGCAAGCTTTTATCTTCCAACTCTCCAAGTTGTTGTTTAGCTTGACCAACTAGCTCAGGGGTATCCCACACAGATTCTTGGAGAAGGGGTGGTTTACAGGAGACCATCTTGATCATGAACTCAACATAGCGGTCAGGTGACAACCTGGTAATACTTTCGAGAATATATACGGAAAATCACGAACCACCGATATGTTACTAAGCTCGAGAACAATCTTGCTTTTCAGGGCAAGACGATATGATCAAATGAGCGAGGACTTAACAAAATCCTATCTCATCAATCGAGGAGTGCACCAGGAAAATGGACTAGGTAGCACGATCAACCTTAGGGTGATGATTCAATAGTCAACTCGCTAAGGATGACGTTATTGTCCATTTAACTACCAAGCAACGGAGTTGCTAGGAGTATTGATTTCACACACCACGATTCACTTGCCGGCATTCCGGTTATAATAACACGGAAACCGAGAAATTATCAATGATGATAAGAAGTATTACTGCGTCAAGAATTCATAAGATGGTGTGCAATTCCCACGATATTCCTGATATAAAGATGGTAATACTTCAAGGTAGAACAGACCAGAAGCTGGATTGCAACTTGATCTGCGGAATACAATTGCTTTGACCCAATCCTAGATATGGATGAGGTTCTGGAGTTTGTTTCTCCTATTCATCCTGAATGGAATGGCTTGACAGACCACAAGAGTAGTGGCAATGATGAACACGGATGCATAACTACTCCTGAATATCAATTGATATACAATGGCCAGAAAACAACTAAAGATGGACAACTCAAAGGAACATATGATTTTCTGAGTTGTGGATGCATGGTTTAGCATGTCGAACGAAGTTCAACATATTTCTTCCGGATAACCCATGCAGAAAAGTAGAACTGGCAGAGCCACAATATATAATGGAGAACTCATCAAGAGCACTCTGGTTGTGATCGTTCAGTTCAACGAGGAACTTCTGCCATAAGTAGTTCATGGTATTTGGAAGAAGAAGATACCACGGACTTCAAGGACTATCGCAAAGGTTACTAACAACCTAAGGGAGCTAGAAATTACTATCAACATGAAGTAAGTAGAGTGAATCTCGGGTTCAGAACCCAGGAGTGAAATGCCTACTAACTAAGTGGCATCACGGGATGCTTACAAGAATGATGGCCAGAATCATCACACTGGGACACAAATCATGGCTAAATTACTAGATGATCCCCTAAGACACCTAGGGTCATAATACCAGCTCCAACATATATGTTAAGGCAACGGAGTACCTCAACTAACCGATTTGTGTGATTAACCTGACCAAAGGCACATCGGAAACAGGAGGAAGGGGTTTGCAAATGCATCCGACTATTTGGAAACCTGGGATGCCTCGGACAGCATAACGGCTGTAAATGCTCAGAAAAGATTTGAGACATTCACAAAAATGGTGGCATAACCACTCAAAAGCACAATATCAGGGTTTCGAGATCAACAATTAACATACAGAAGTAGTAGGAACTAAACTGAGACTTAAATCCAACAATCTTATAAGTCTACGGATTAGTAACACGTGATCCTGATAGAAAGAAGAGAAAGCCTAGTTCTTAATCCTCGTAGGAAAGATAAGATGACTCAGATCAGAAGGGCATAAGGTATAAGGAGTAAAAAGAGCCTTACGTTCCATCCCACAATCAATTCCCTTATATAACTAAAGAATTTCTAGACTCAACTTCGACCAGTTTGGCTTGGTAATCCTACAGGCAGTCAAGCTCTGATACCAACGCTGTCAGGACCCCGATCCTAAGTCACACCGATCTAGCATGTAACACATCATATCACTTTGCGGCCTCACGCACGGTATTCCCACGGGTGCCACCTTACCTGGCCCGGGACCGTTTGCGCCTTTTGGCTCACGTATATGATAGTGTCGCTAGCATCCATATGACAAAGAACCCGGGCTGACATGGCTAGTCGTGAACCCAAAGTGGCACTAACTTACAGGGACAGGCATCCATGACCCAGCATCGAACGTGTCGGTCATCAGCGAGTGAATCCAGGCTGTACCACTAGGCTAGCAGGACTCCGGTGAACCGGGCTGTAGCGAGCTAACAGGACTCCGGTATTCATCACGTGACATTTCCTCGAAGGGACAGACACAGGAACGAAGAAGGACACATGCCGCCAGCCTAAGTGTTCCGGAGCAGTAGCAAGCTACCATGGCTCAGTGGAAACACTAGGAGACATTTCCCGGTAAGAGAGGCTACTAAGGATAAACAACTAGATAGTCAGATCCCACACATACCAAGCATTTCAATAACATACACACAATATGCTCGATATGTGCAAATACAACATGGCATCACAACATGACTCTACGACTCAAGTATTTATTCAACAGGCTCCGAGGAGTGAGATATTACAAACATGGGTCTCATGACCCAACAATCAGAGCATACAAGTCAAAACACAAGCGGAAGCTTAACATGTCTGAGTATAGACAACTATAAATGAAAAGGGCTGAGAAGCCTGACTATCTACCAGATCCTGCCGAGGGCACAAGATCGTAGCTGAGGTAACAAGCTAAACATCGAAGTCCAAGTGGAACTACTAGTGAGACTGAAGTCTCTCTGCAAAACATAAAATAGGCAAACGTGAGTACAAATGTACCCAGCAAGACTTACATCAGAACTAACTACATATGCATCATTATCAACAAAGGGGATGGTGGGGTTTAACTGCAGCAAGCCAGCTTTGACTCGGTGGCTATCCTGAACTACGACTGCAAGTAACCCTCTTGAGGTGGCGCACACGAGTCCACATATTCACCATATCAATACACCACTATGGATCCGCTCCCATCTCCCTACGAGAACGCCATCCATAGCACTCACGCTTATCTTGCCTATTTTAGAGTATCCACTTTCACTTGTCTATGAACTGTACAAGGGGTCCAAGTTTCCATATCCGAGGAATCCGGCTATTCGAATAGATAATGATAACCCTGCAGGGGTGTACTTCTTCACACACGCTTTCGCCACTTATCGCCCTGTACACGTCATGTACCTCGGCAACCTTCAAGCGGAAGCCGGGCGAGGGAGTCGGCCACGAGCTGACTAACCGAACAAGTCTCTAGTCCAGGTTTATCGCCTATTCGGGTTCCATCCGCAAGGAGATCCGGCCGGGGTGTCGCTCACGGCCCCAGACGATGTGTGCAGGGTTCCCAAGCCCACCTCGACGGGTGGATCTACGCTTGGTACACCGTGCCACTGTGCCTAGTCTGTCCCAAGCCCACCTGTACCGGGTGCCACTTGGTAGACTACTAACACTACCTACAAACACCAGAAACTAGTTGCAACTCCTGGACAGAGATCAAGTTGATTAATAAGTCGAGAGAGCTTGGAGCGCCCGGAGCTCAATGTGTGGTAGTAACTGATCATGGATCACAAACATAGAACTCAGTTCCTGAGGACGGCTGCAATGAGACAACCCACCATGTACTCCTACATGGCCTCTCACCGCTACCTTTACCAAATCGTGTTCACACACTTAGCTCACACACAGTAGGACATGTTCACACACCTCTGATTCATCCCCGATGAATCAGACCTGACTCAACACTAAGCAATAGCAGGCATGACAAACAAACATGAATGAGTAGGCACAATAGGGCTCAAACAACTCCTACTCATGCTAGTGGGTTTCATCTATTTACTGTGGAATGACAGGTCATGGAAAGGATAAAGGGGTTCAACTACCGCAGCAAGTAACAAATATGTCGTTGTTGTCCTAATGCAGTAAAAGAGAGCAGGAGCGAGAGAGTGGGATTATATCGGAATGAACAAGGGGGTTTTGCTTGCCTGGCACTTCTGAAGATAGCATTGAGTCTTCATCAGTGTTAACGATCACATCGTCGGTACAACGTCTATCGAGGGGGAACAACACCGGCAAACACAGAAGAAGCACGATCAATGCAATGCACAATATGATGCATGCTCATGACATGGCAATATGAATGTGTTTTGAGCTAATGCAACTAGCAACAGATTAAATGAAGTTGGTTTGAATACAATATTCAAATTCAAACTCCATATGTGATTATTCAAATGCCATTTAATTTATTTGTTCTAAACAGCAGCTATAATTTGTTCTAACATGCATGAAAATTGTACAGATGGATAGATTGGATTTTTCTGATAATTTTTCATATATAAATTATTTCATTTTGAGCTACGGTTGAATTTCTATGAATTTTTGAAGTTTATACAATTTTCTGGAATTTCCTGAATAATAATAAATCCAGAAATGATTTATGGCGTCAGCACTGCGTCACTGTGATGTTAGCATGTCAACAGGCGCTACTGCAGGTCAAACCTGACCAGTGGGGTCCACTGGTCAGTGACACTACTAACTAACCGAATTAGTTAGTGTTAGGTTAAGTACTAATCTAGGTTAATTAGCACTAACTAATCCTAACTAATAACTAACAGGGGCGGGTCCACACGTCAGTGACTTAGGGGTAATTAGTTTAACTAATTTAATTAGTACTAATCCTAATTAACTAACAGGGCTGGGCCCCACCTGTCATTGAGTCAGGGGCGTCCAACTGGGGTCAAACCCGGGTCAAACCCACCGGCGGCTTGACGCCGGCGAGGCCAGCCGCGGTAGTGAGCCTCGGGTTTTGCCCACAGGGCTCGGTTTTGCTCGGGGTTTGCGGCTACAGCGAGCTGGAAGACTCGCGCATCTAGTGGTGGTGGCGGTAGCAGCTGCGGTGGTCGGGATCGACGGCGGCGACCAAATCGGCGGCGGCCGGAGTTCGGGTGTAGGCGGGGATGGGGCTGCGGTGCGCAAACGAGCGTGGCAAGGTGCCACGGAGGCTCTACGCGATGAGGGGAGCACGTTGGGTGCATGCCCGGGACCAAATGGTCACCGGAGCATCACCGGCGACGAGTGCGGGCGGCGGCGCGTGCGGTTGGATGTGGTGCGGCAGCTACGGCGTGCGAGAGAGAGAGCGGAGAGGGGGAGCAGGAGCAGGAGCTCACGGCGATGACGACGGAACGCTCGGCGAGGTCGGGGACGGTCCGGAGCCGGCGAATTTGACGGTGATGGCCGGCGGGTCCGAGGTGGAAGACGAGCCCGGTGAGGTCGTTCGGGGCTTCTGGAGGGGCGTGGCTCGGTGAGGTGGGTCGAGGACGGAGTGGCGGAGCTTGTGGGCTAGTAGGGGAAGTGAGGGAGGCCCGGTGGCCGTGGTGGCCGTGGACGGCGGCGACGAGCGCGCTCGGGCGCGAGAGGGGGAGAGCAGAGAAGGGAGAAGGGGTCGGGAGAGAGTGAGAGGGAGGAGCGAGGGGGCTGCGTGGCTTCACCCGAAGAGGCCAGGGCGAAGCGGCAAGCAGGAGGTGGCCGGGGCGGTGTCGGCGCTCGCCACGCCTCGCCTCTGTCCTTCTAGCGAGGGAGGAAGACGACAGGGGGGAAAAAGCGGCGGTGGGCTGGGCCGTGCTGGGCCGGTTGGTGGCGCCAGGTAAATGGCTGGGCTGCTGGTGGGCTACCAGGTAAGTCTTCTACTCTTTTTTAATTTTTTTGTTCTGTTTTATTTTTATTTAATCTTTTGCCACTGTTTTGAATTTAAAAATAATTCAAACAATGCCAAAAGCTCCTCTGAATATTTTTATTTTGCTAGATGGACTTTTCCAAAAGCTCATAAAATATTTCAGGGGTATTTGAACTTATATTCTAGTTATATGAATATAATTCAAATTCAAATAGCTAATGATTTAAATTCAGAGTCCCAAAAATAAATCCTTAAAAATGTTCAATATTTTTGGTTTGAATCAAAACCCTTGCCAAAAATATTAAACATCTAAGAAGAGCATTTTGGAACAATGAATGAGATTTTAGGGTTTTTGCCCTTCTTTTATTTAGGGTTTTGAGGCTTCTAAATTCCTCAGTTCAAGTTTCAGAAATTTAAACATGATGCAAACACTAGGCAGCACCAGAAGCTAGGGATGTGACACTAAGTCAAATTTTACAGAGGCAAAAACTTATTTGAGTTGGTTAAACTGAAAGAGGGTTTCGAGACGAAACTCCAGGCGCTTGAATCTCCTGATTCCGATAAACGAGCGAAAAGTTATACTAGAACGAAATTCGGATCAGAAATCGCGATCAGAAATAATCGCGGAAAATCTAAGAAAAAGAAAAACGATGAACAGATTAACGAACGAACGTTCGTTATCTGTATCTAAACGACGAACGCGTTCGTTAAAATGAATGAACGAGTGAACGCTCGCTAAATAAACTAAACCGAAAAAAACCGATCTATCTAAAAAAACGGATCTAAAAAACCGAAAGAAAACCGGTGAAAACCAACGGTTTTCTAAAAAAAACCGGCAGCGGCGGTGGAATTGACCTTGACGGCGGTGGCGTTGCTCCGGCGTCGAGCGGCGCGGCGCGGGGCGTCAGGCGGCGCGGCGCAGGGCGTCGGGCGGCGCGGCGCGGGGCGTCGGGCGGCGCGGCGCGGTGCGTGGGGCGGCTCGGGGCGGCGGTGCGGCAAGGCCGCGGCGGCGGCGGGGCTGGCTAGGGTTAGGGTTCTGGTGCGGGCGGCTGGGCTAACGGGCTCGGGGTCGGCGCTATATAAAGCCTGGCCGGAGGAGTCCGGGCCGAAACCGGCTCTAAGTCGGTTCGCATTTTTTTAAAATAATTTCACGCAGAAAAACAAAAAAAAAGAAATACTAAACGGACTCCAAAAATCCCAAAATAAATTTTCCCCGGCTTCTAAAATGAAGCCGCACAGGATGAACATTTATTTGGGGCCTAAATGCCATTTTGAAAAACGTGCATTTTTCCTAAACTCAAATAAAATAGCAAATAAATCCAAAATAAAAACTTATTTGATTTTATTATTAAATCCTCAATATTTCTTTATTTTGGGAAAGTCATTTTATTCCCTCTCTCATATTTTTGTAATAGAAATAATTGAAGATAATATAAATAAAATAAAATTATCCTATTTTCAAAATTTTAGAAAACTCAAATATGAAAATAACGAAATCCCCAACTCTCTCCGAGGGTCCTTGAGTTGCGTAGAATTTCTAGGATCAAACAAAATGCAATAAAATATGATATGCAATGATGATCTAATGTATAACATTCCAAATTGGAAATTTGGGATGTTACAAAGATCTACAATCATGATTGCTGTGAAGTCAGACCATTTGAATTCGTTTCTCTATTTTAATAAGATCAACAATCATCATTATTGTCAAGTTAAACCATCGTTTGTGTATCATCTTCACAGCACACCACATGATTACTGTCGAGTTAGATATGAACTATGTGTACTATATGAACATGAACTCGATTTTTTGAATCCATTTTATGTTGATTTCAAACCACAGTACATTTCAAGCTCTAGCTAGAAATCCATAATCTAAACCATGTCTCGTACGTATAATGTGTTTATCACATAATGTATGGTGCCCCGCCCCCTACACCTAAAAGTATTTAGATGTGAGTTGCAAACGCCACACATTACCACAAATACAAATAAAACGTGAGATTGTTCGAGATTTAGAATGGTTTAGATTGTTCTATATTTAGCTTCGAGTTGCGAACACCATGCATTATCACATTATGGTATAACATGTGCAAATCCACAACACGCGTATCACCGATATATTCATGCATGCATATGTTTATAACACTATGATCTCCTATTCAAATATATGAATCCACTTTCATATCAAATTATGATCTTTGTTAGTCTCTTACACCTACACAATCCTCTAACCTTGGTAGGTAGCACTAACTTTCTCTCGTGCATGCACATGCCCTCCTCGCCCTCCCCCTCCCTTAGCATTCTATCCATGCACACATTTTTTTCTTTAGGTCGTTCTCCCAGAGTCTCCACAACTCCTTTCCGACACACACCAATCGATAAACCTCTCCAACAATGTCTCCGTACAACATACAAACACACCTTCCATCTCCTCCTTTTTGTGTCCATGCCTCGTGTCTCTCATACAGTCCCACACACGTGTAAACTCTCGCCCCTCGCACACTCCTCCCCCTCTCTAGCTAGAAGCTAGGGCTCTCACACCATCTCCTAGCTCCATTCTCTCTGTCTATCCGTCTCGCTAGGACTTATTTGCCTCTAACAAATGGGTGTACACCGACCGATCTCCCGCTCTACATATAGCTAGCTAGGTCGTTATAACTCATTTTTCCCCAGGCGTCGATCAATCTACCTCATTAGTTATGAGCTCCACTGACAAACAACAATTGATCTACCAATCTAGTTAGATTTTCTTACCAAACATATGGTTCCCCTTCATCATCCATGCATGCATCCCAACACATCTATCACGCACACGCACACACTGAAACACATCTATCACGACCCCGACCCCTCCAGATGTGCCACGGAGACGCCCAGCGCTCCCTCTCGCTTCCCCTCCTCTCCCTGGACCTCACTCCCCTTTCTGCTCTCTCTCTTTCTCGCGACCGAGCGGAGCTCGTCGCCCGCTGACACCGTCCACCGCGGCCACCAGCCCTCCCCCGCCCCACGGTTGTGCTCTAGTGCTCTGCATCGATGCTTGCATCATCCTCGCCGAGCCACGCAACCCGGGACGCATCGAATCACCGCCATCGATGTCGTCTTCCACTCCGGCCGTCCGAGATCGCCGGCAACGCCCCATCGCCGTCTGTCTTCCCGCGAGCCCATGGAGCACACCCGTCGACCCGCCGTGAGCTCCCCTCTGTTTCCTCTCCTTCCTCGTGCTCGATTTCGCACTCCAGCCCCGCGCCGGGACTCGCCCGTAGCTCCGTCCCCCACCGCCGTTCTTGTTGTCGTCGCCACGGACCACCCCACGGCCAGGCACGACCATGATCTGAAGCGCCTCATCGCGCTGGTTCCGTAGAGCCTAAGAGCGCGAGCTCTCATGGCCGGAATCGCCCGTCCGGCGAGCCGCCGCCGCGCTGTGAGGTCACCGGCGACTAACCCCGTCGGCCGCTGACGTGGACCCGTCATTAGCACTAATGACGGGGCTAACTAACCCACTAGCTCACTGACATATGGGCCCCACGCACTAATTAACCCCGGGTTATTCCTGCTTAGATTTAACTTAGTCACGGTGGCCCCACGTGTCAGCTTTGACTTTGGTCAAGTCAACGTTAGCCGGTCCCACCTCTCATCCAGCCAAATCAGCTTGACACACTGACGTATGGGTCCCATAGGTCAGGTGACCTGGCCGACCCAGTTGACCTGCTGACGTCACACCCTTGTCATGCTGACACAGTGAGTGATTTTTTGGATTTTTAAATAATTCAGAAAATTCCAGAAAATAGTTAAAACTTCTAAAATTCATAGTAAATCAACCATAGCTCCAAATAGCTCCAAATCAAATAAATTATATATGAAAAATGATCAAAAAATCCAAAGAATCTGTTTATGGCATTTTCATGCATGTTAGAGCAACTTATATCCTTTGTTTAGGAGAATTCAATTAAATGGCATTTAAGAAAGCACATATGGAGTTTGAATTTGAACCTAGTGTTCAAACCAACTCCATTTAACTTGTTGCTAGTTGCATTAGGCCAATCAACAGCATATTGCCATGTCACATTCATGCATCATATTGTTGCATTGCATTGATTGTGTCCTTCTCTGTTTGTCGGTAAACGTCCCCTCTGAGTCGACGAAGTTTCTGACGACGTGATCGATGACACCGATGAAGAACTATATTATCTTCAGAAGTGCCAGGCAAGCAAAACCCACCTTGTTCATTCCGATACAATCCCACTCTCTCGCTCCTGCTCTCTTTTACTGCACTAGGACAACAATGATTCAACTGTTAGATGTTGCGGTAGTTAAACCCCTTTCCTCTACATGACCTATCATTGCCACAGTAAATAGATGAAACCCACTAGCATGAGTAGAAGTTGTTTTAGCCCTGATGTGCCTACTCATTCATGCTTGTTTGTCATGCCTGCTATTGCTTAGAGTTGTTTCTGGTCTGATTCATCGAGGATGAATTGGAAAGTTGTGAACATGTCCTACTGTGTGTGAGCTAAGTGTGTTGAACACGATTTGGTGAAGGTATTGATGAGAGGCCATGTAGGAGTACATTGTGGGTTGTTTCATTGGAACCGTCCTTAAGCATCGAGATCTGTATATGTGATTTAAGAACCAGCTACTACCATGCATTGGGCCTGAAAACCAATGGACCCTTTCGGCTTCTTAACCACCCTAGTTCTTTGTCCAGGAGTTGCAACTAGTTTCTGGTGTTTATAGGATATGTCTTGGCGGCCATGCGTAGCGCTGACCCTAGGGGTGGGCTATGATGCGGTAGATGCACCGTGGCCGGGCATGCCGGGCGCCCGTTTGTTGTCTCGGAACCCTGTACACATCGTTCGGGGCCGTATGTGGAAACCTCGGTCGGACTCCCTACGATTGGAACCTGGATAGGCGATAAACCTGGACTAGAGACTTGAGTGTTTAGGTAGGCCGTGGCCGACTCCCTCGTTGGGCTTCCGCTTGAAGGTTGTCGAGTACATGTCGTGCAAATGACGGTAAGTGGTGAGAGCGTGTATGACGAAGTACACCCCTGCAGGGTTAACATCATCTATTCGAATAGCCGTGTCCGCGGTAAAGGACTACTTGGTTGCCTATACAGTTCATAGACAAGTGAAAGTGGATATTCTAAAATACGCAAGATAAGCGTGAGTGCTATGGATGGCGTTCTCGTAGGGAGACGGGAGCAGATCCATAGTGGTGTATTGATTGGTGAATATGTGGACTCGTGTGCGCCACCTCAGAAGGGTTGCTTGCAGTCCTAGTTTAGGATAGCCACTAAGTCAAAGCTGGCTTGCTGCAGTCAAACTCCACCACCCCCTTTGTTGATACTGATGCATATGTAGCTAGTTCTGATGTAAGTCTTGTTGGGTACATTTGTACTCACGTTTTCTTAATTTATGTTTTTGCAGAGAGACTTCAGTCTCACTAAGTAGTTCCGCATGGACCTCGACGTTTAGCTTGTTACCTCAGCTACGATCTTGTGTCCTCGACATGATCTGGTAGATAGTCAGGCTTCTCAGCCTTTTTCATTTGTAGATGTCTGTACCCAGACATGTCAAGCTTCTGCATGTGCTTTGACTTGTATGCTCTGAATGTTGGGTCATGAGACCCATGTTTGATATATCTTGCTCCTCGAAGCCTAATGAATAAATACTTTGAGTCATAGAATGTTGTTGTGATGCCGTGTTGTATGTGCACATATCAAGCATATTGTGTGTATGTTATTGAAATGCTTGCTATGTGTGGGATCCGACAATCTAGTTGTTTATCCTTGGCAGCCTCTCTTATAGGGAAATGTAGTCTAGTTCTTCCATGAGCCATAGTAGTCCGCTACAGCCCGGTTCACCGGAGTCCTGCTAGCCCAGCACTACTGCTCAGGACACTTGACTGGCCGACATGTGTTTCACTTCGTTCTTGTGTGTGTCCCTTCGGGGAATTGTCACGCGGTGACATCCGGAGTCCTGCCTAGCCTGCTACAGCCCAGGTTCTCGGAGTCCTGTTAGCCCAGTGCTACAGCCCGAATTCGCACGCTGCTGACCGACATGTTCGATGTGATTCATGTATGCCTCTCCCCATAGGTTAGTGCCTCTTTGGGTTCACGACTAGCCATGCCGGCCCGGGTTCTCTGTCATATGGATGCTAGCGACACTATCATATACATGAGCCAAAAGGCGCAAATGGTCCCGGGCCATGGTAAGGTGACACCGGTGGGAATACCGTGCGTGAGGCCGCAAAGTGATATGAGGTGTTACAGGCTAGATTGGTGTGACTTGGAATCGGGGTCCTGACATCCATGTACACCTCACAATGGTTTCCAATGAGAAAATGTCTCCAAGTCTTTAATGCATGCACTACGGCTGCTAACTCCAAATCATGAGTGGCATAATTCAACTTATGCGGCTTAAGTTGTCGTGAAGCATATGAAACAACTCTTCCTTCCTGCATAAGAACTGCTCCAAGTCCTCGACGTGAAGCGTCACATTACACCTCATAATCCTTGTTCAGATCCGGCAGAATCAACACTGGTGATGTAACCAAACGTTTCTTCAACTCCTGGAAACTGGACTCACATTCCTCAATCCATTTGAACTTGGTATCCTTCTTCAACAACTCCTTCATAGGCTTCGCAATCTTCGAGAAATTTTCAATGAATCTCCGGTAGTATCCTGCAAGTCCAAGAAAACTCCGGATCTCTCCAATTTTTGTTGGTGCTTCCCAATTTGTCACAGTGTCAACCTTGGTGGGATCTACTGCTATACCTTCTCCGGATATAACGTGTCCGAGGAATCCAACTTCCTTCAACCAAAATTCACATTTGCTAAACTTGGCATATAACTGATGTTCTCTGAGCTTCTCAAGTACCAAACGCAAATTCTCCTTATGCTCCTCTTCATTCTTCGAGTAAACTAGAATATCATCAATGAACACTACAACGAACTTATCCAAAAACTCCATAAATACTTTGTTCATCATGTTCATAAAATATGCAGGTGCGTTAGTCAGTCCAAATGACATAACGGTGTACTCGTACAGCCCATACCTGGTGGTAAAACTTGTCTTAGGTATATCTTGTTCTCGAATCTTCAACTGATGGTATCCTGATCACCGATCGATCTTGGAAAATACCTTAGCTCCTTGCAACCGGTCAAACAGATCATTGATCATCGGTAGTGGGTACTTGTTCTTGATTGTTACTTTGTTCAATCCTCGATAATCAACAACCATCCTTAATGATCCATCCTTTTTCTCCACTAAAAGTACTGGCGATCCCCAAGGCGAAGAACTTGGGCGAATATATCCTTTATCCAGTAACTCATTAATCTGCTTCTTAATCTCCTCCAAATCTTTTGCGGGCATCCTGCATGGTCTCTTAGATATTGGCCCTGTGCCTAGCAAAAGCTCAATTAAAAACCAAATGTCTCTATCCGGTGGCATTCCTGGCAATTCCTCTGGAAACACATCTGGGAAATCCTTTACCACTGGTACTTCCTCTTGCACAACTCCTGTTAACGAATTTACTTGGGTCCTCTTTGGCATATGCCGGGATACATACTTGATCCTTCTTCCTTTTGGGGTGGTGAGCAAAATCGACTTACTGGCGCAATCGATGTTTCCTCCATACTACGATAGCTAATCCATACCCAGAATTACATCCAAACCTTGAGATTCCAAAATGATTAAATCCGAGGGAAACACGTGCCTACCTATACTCAATGGCACTTGAAAACATCATTTACTGGCCATGTACTCCGCTCCTGGTGAGCTTACTAACATAGGTGTTCTAAGAACTTTGGTGGGCAGGTTATAGTTATCCACGAATTCCCTTGATATGTATGAATGCGATGCACCAGTATCAAAAAGAACGATTGCAGTAAAAGACTTAACCAAAAACTTACCGATTACTACATCTGGCTGCTCTTCAACCTCCTCCATGTTAACGTGGTTCACCTGTCCCCTATTGAAAGGGTTCGGCTTCTTCCCAGAGCTTCCATTGCCATTCCCATTCTAGGCTTCAGGACATTCATTGGCATAATGTCCGGTCTTCTGGCACTTAAAGCAAGTGACTTGGCTCAGGTCTCTCTTGGCTGGGGTTAATGGGTTGGTACGGTTCTGGCCGTTGCTTCCTCCATTCCCATTACCATTCTTGGGGCCATTATGATTGTGCGAGCTACCTCCTCCATGGGTATGCTGAAAATGTCCTTCCGGTCTAGGGGTAAAACGTGGCTTCTGCTGAGCTCCACAATTGTACTTCAGTTTTCCATACTTCCTCTTGCGGTTCTCAATTTGCTGCTGCTTCCCTTCAATCATAAGAGCACGATCTACCAACTCCTGGTAGTTGTTGAAGCTTGCTACCATCAACTGCATGCTCAACTCATCATTCAGTCCTTCTAGAAACTTTTCCTGCTTAGTTGCATCCGTAGCCACATCATATGGGGCATAACGTGCTAGCTTACTAAAGTCCTCCACATACTGGCCATATGTCTGTCCTCCTTGGAGCAAGTTGCGAAACTCACGCTTCTTCATGGCCATAGCTCCTACTGAAACATGGGCAGTATGGAAAGCCTGCTGAAACTGGTCCCATGTGATAGTGTCGATAGGGAAAGTGGCTGTGAAACTCTCCCACCATGATGTTGCAGGTCCGTCAAGCTGATGTGCGACAAACTTCACCTTTTCCGCATATGTGCATCCTTCCATGGTCAACTCCCTAGCTGTCTTGCGGAGCCAATCATCTGCTACTATAGGCTCGGTGCTACTAGAGAACACCGGCAGATTCAACCTAAGAAAACGGGCTAAGTGGTCAACAGGTGGTGGTGGTGGTGGGTTGTTGTGGTTGTTCCCTTGATTCTGATTCTGGACTAGCAACTCATCAATGTATTCTGCTGCTGGATCAACTGAGTGAGCTCCGGTGGGAAGGTAAATCCGGGGTCACGTCTCGGAGGCATCTGATGGGTTTAGAAAATATGAGATTTAAGAATAGAGAGGGGTCTAGAGAGAAAACACTACCCATATGCACATGAGGCAAAAGCAAACATTTCACTTCATTCAATCAAACAAGGGCATACAATCGGTCTAACTATCGCAAAAGTGATCAGACTACTATATTTTGGTGGACTACTACTACTGGGATGGTCTACTAGAAATATTCTTCGGTTGTAGACTCTATGATATCTGCTCCAGCTTCATCAACATAGTCATCATCGCTATTGTCTGGGTCCGAGTCGGTGTCGTCGATGATGATGTAGTCTTCCAGGCGAATCTCCTTGGGTTCTTCGTCTTCTTCTACTAGTGTAGGGCCTCCCATAAATATTCCGATCTTCTTGATTAGGCCGTCATTCTTCTCCACTAGTACTTTGATTTCCTCTTCATAATCTTAATGTGTAGCCTTGAGTTCTTCCTCCAGTTCCTTGATTCTTGTCATTGCCTTCTTCAGATCTATCATGTTTGCGCACATCTGATTCCCCTGACGTCGAATGTGCTGGTTCAGCTCCTGGATAAAAGCTGCAATTGATCTATCCTTCTTGGTGTTGATCATCTCCCAGCGCTCATCTCGGTGCCCACAAATCTGGTAGATAGTATCCTTGAGATCATTGCGATAAACTTCTCCAATACGTCCCATGGTGATGTGAGCTACCATGCTCTTTCCTAGACTTTAGGTTGGTGCATCAAAGGAAAACTCTATGGGCTCAGTGACTGGCATGAACGTCCTTCCTGGAACTTGAACTTGAATCATCCAGCTCTCCTCTTCCAGTAAAGTGGCGTTGTAGGTTCCAGTGAAGCTTGGTACTCCGATGTTCAGGTATCTAGCGACTTCCTTCAAATGACATCCAAAGGGTGTATCTTCATCCGGTTGCGTGAACTTGTTCCTTGCATCCGCCATCCTAAAAGAGTAGAAAAGATGAGGAGTCAGAATGGGAAGAGTGAGTAGTGATCTAGGGCTTTAGCATAGTGGCCGTGTCCTACAGTCAGCGTGTGCTCTGGTACCATCTTGTAGCGACCAGACCACAAACGGTCCAATCTCTGTGCTCCAGTGTCATCCCTGGATCAGTAATGCTGACACCGCATAGTACTTGAAGCATTTATAACAGAGTAGCAATCACACACTTATTACAACGAGTGTGTCAAAAGAGAACTTATTACAATAAATATGGCTTAAGGCCATCTAATAACGATAACAGCGGAAGGCTTGGAAGATAAGTGAGTCCATCAACTCCAACGGCATCACTGAGTATAAAACCACGACCTAAAGGCACCTTACTCGTCGTCTGAGAAGTCCGCAACATGAACGTTGCAGCCCGAAACGGGTCAGCACATGGAATATGTTGGCAAAGTAACACATAGAGAGCAATGAACAGAAATATGCTATACTACATGAATATATGGCTGGTGGAAAGCTCTATGGTTACAGTTTTGCGTAAAGCCAATTTTTCTCTACTTTAAAGGAATAAATTTTATTTAACTATCATGGTAGTTGTTAAACATTGAGAGTGTAGACACCCTCTCAATCCCAATTAAACATCATCATTAAAAACCCAACAATATTAATTAGAGTAACATGATGAGATTCACATGATAATCCAAGTACTAGATACTCGAATTGTCCATAAACGGGGACATAGCTAACCATGATTAGTTTATACACTCTACAAAGGTTTGCGCACTTTTCCCCAAAAGACTCGATCTCCTCCGTTGGGATTCTCGCACTACATGGTGTTTGAGAAATGGATGACTGAGACATAGTCTTTCAGAAGTGCTAGCACCTTACGATCGGGTAGACCGTTACACCTACTTTCCCCTACATCTGCTAGTCTACCACTATAAGAGTATGCACGACTTAATCAACTATGCTAGAGCCCATTGTAGCTCGTGGCTGCACACGGAAGTTTCTAGTATGAATAATCTCATGATCCCTTTGAGTCTGGGTAGTGGTCCAAAAGAAAAACAGGCAATCGCTGGAATACCCAGGTGCCTCAATGCACCCAGATGTGTGTTAAAGTTGCCACCTTAGATAAACCATTAAGTTAACAATCTCACATCTGTCATGGAAACACTCACCCAATCAATGTCTACTAGCATAGCATAGCAATATAAGCAAACGTAGAAGTAACTCCCACGGTTTGATAAAGAAACAGGTAATAGGTACTACCTCATCTACTTCCCAAGACCCATAATTTAATTAGATCCTAATCATGCATTGTTTGAGGATTGATCTAATGCAATAAAACTGGGTGATAGGAGGTATGATCGAAGTGTTACTTGCCTTGCTGATGATCCGCGAAACCTAGGGATTCGAAGTAGCAAGCGGCGCACTCCGGGTACTCTATCGCAAACAAACAAGCATACAATAAGTACTCATCTAATGCACAGGTAAAACTCAAATAAGAGGTCTAACCAGAAAGTTCAACTTAAGAATTCCGGTTGGCAAAAAGAATCAAATCAAACAAAGCAACGAAAGTCAAACGGCAAAAGAAACAAGCTTCATTTACTACTCTAGATCTAAGTCAAATTTTACAAAGGCAAAAACTTATTTGAGTTGATTAAACGGAAAGAGGGTTTCGAGATGAAACTCCAGGTTCTTGAATCTCCTGATTTTGATAAACAAGCAAAAAGTTATACTAGAACGAAAATCGGATCAGAAATCACGATCAGAAATAATCGCGGAAAATCCAAGAAAAAGGAAAACGATGAACAGATTTACGAACAAACGTTCGTTATCTGGATCTAAACGATGAACGCGTTCGTTAAAACGAACGAATGAGCGAACGCTCGCTAAATAAACTAAACCGGAAAAACACCGATCTATCTAAAAAACGGATCTAAAAAAACCGAATGAAAACTGGTGAAAACCAACGGTTTTCTAAAAAAAACGGCGGCGGCAATGGAATCGACCTTGACGGCGGCGGCGAGGCTCCGTCGTCGGGCGGCGGTGGCGCGGGGCGTCGGGTGGCGCGGCGCGGGGCATGGGGCGGCTCGGGGCGGCGGTGCGGCAAGGCGGCGGCGGCGGGGCTGGCTAGGGTTAGGGTGCCGGTGCGGGTGGCTGGGCTAACGGGCTCGGGTTCAGCGCTATATAAAGCCCGGTCGGAGGAGTCCGGGCCGAAACCGGCTCTAAGTCGGTTCGCATTTTTTAAAAATAATTTCACGCAGAAAAACAAACAAAAGAAATACTAAACGGACTCCAAAAATCCCGAAATAAATTTTCCCCGGCTTCTAAAATCAAGCCGCACAGGATGAACATTTATTTGGGGCCTAAATGCCATTCTGAAAAACGCGCATTTTTTCTAAATTCAAATAAAATAGCAAATAAATCCAAAATAAAAACTTATTTGATTTTATTATTAAATCCTGAATATTTCTTTATTTTGGGAAAGTCGTTTTATTCCCTCTCTCATATTTTTGTAATAGAAATAATTGAAGATAATATAAATAAAATCAAATGATCCTATTTTCAAAATTTTAGAAAACTCAAATATGAAAATAACGAAATCCTCAACTCTCTCCCAGGGTCCTTGAGTTGCGTAGAATTTCTAGGATCAACCAAAATGCAATAAAATATGATATGCAATGATGATCTAATGTATAACATTCCAAATTGGAAATTTGGGATGTTACAAAGATATACAATCATGATTGTTGTGAAGTCAGACCATTTGAATTCATTTCTCTATTTTAATAAGACCTACAATCATCATTATTGTCAAGTTAAAGCATCGTTTGTGTATCATCTTCACAACACACCACATGATTACTGTCAAGTTAGATATGAACTATGTGTACTATATGAACATGAACTCAATTTTTTGAATCCATTTTATGTTGATTTCAAACCACAGTACATTTCAAGCTCTAGCTAGAAATCCATAATCTAAACCATGTCTCGTACGTATAATGTGTTTATCACATAATGTATGGTGCCCCGCCCCCTACACCTAAAAGTATTTAGATGTGAGTTGCAAACGCCACACATTACCACAAATACAAATAAAATGTGAGATTGTTCGATATTTAGAATGGTTTAGATTGTTCGATATTTAGCTGTGAGTTGCGAACACCATGCATTATCACATTATGGTATAACATGTGCAAATCCACAACACGCGTATCACCGATATATTCATGCATGCATATGTTTATAACACTATGATCTCCTATTCAAATATATGAATCCACTTTCATATCAAATTATGATCTTTGTTAGTCTCTTACACCTACACAATCCTCTAACCTTGGTAGGTAGCACTAACTTTCTCTCGTGCATGCACATGCCCTCCTCGCCCTCCCTCCCTTAACATTCTATCCATGCGCACATTTTTTTCTTTAGGTCATTCTCCCAGAGTCTCCACAACTCCTTTCCGACACACACCAATCGATAAACCTCTCCAACAATGTCTGCCTACAACATACACACACACACCTTCCATCTCCTCCTTTTTGTGTCCATGCCTCGTGTCTCTCATACACTCCCACACACGTGTAAACTCTCACCCCTCGCACACTCCTCCCCCTCTCTAGCTAGTAGCTAGGCCTCTCACACCATCTCCTAGCTCCATTCTCTCTGTTTATCCGTCTCGCTAGGCCTTATTTGCCTCTAACAAATGGGTGTAAACCGACCGATCTCCCGCTCTACATATAGCTAGCTAGGTCGTTATAAATCATTTTTCCCCAGGCGTCGATCAATCTACCTCATTAGTTATGAGCTCCACTGACAAACAATAATTGATCTACCAATCTAGTTAGATTTTCTTACCAAACACATGGTTCCCCTTCATCATCCATGCATGCATCCCAACACATCTATCACGCACACGCACACACAGAAACACATCCCCACTCTTATTGATAATATTGTAGTTCTACCATCAGTTTGTCTAGTAGGCCTCTCCCACCATGTTTGAGAAGCAAATCCATCACCCATCCAGCACTCTACCCATCTCCCTCCCTCTCTCTCTCCTCTCATCTCTCTCTCTCTCCCTCTCTCTTTCCCAACTTATTTCCAGCCCTTCACTTATGTATGGATGTCGACCGATCTCCTTCAAGACATAGCTGGGTCTCTCCTTCTCAACACATATACGAGTCGTTCTACCTCTCTAGTTAGGTCTCTGCCTCCCCCTCCCCCCACCACACACACTGATACATCGAGCGCTCTATTCATGTCTCCCTGCCACAAAAACTTGCCATGTGCCCTCTGACGTTCCGGTAGGTCAGTCGCCCTATATCTTTGACTTGCACACACAAAATTTTGATGGCTCTCTTCATCGATCTCGCACCACCCACTTGATCCTCTCTTCGACTCTATCGATATCTATGACCCCTCCCTCTCTTCTCGTGGATCTCCCCTCTATATATGATATAGATAGGCATCTATTTCACAGACATTGCATGTGTCAAATTTTTGATTGAGATATCATCAACACATATTCCCACAAATCACACCCCTCCCCCAAAACAAAAAACACTCACGAACACACACACCATCTATCTAGGTTTGTATCTCTCTCACACACACCCACATAGGTGGGGGACGTGCACGAAGAGAAGAGGTGCATGCATGGCGCACGTACTCCCGTCACTTTCCCAACCACACCCGCATGGGTGCACAGTGGAGCTCGTTTCTATACGAAAAGGCAGCCCATGTGGTAATTTGACATTTGTACTGGTTGTCCACTTGATGAAGGATCATCTACCACGGCTGAACAAACAAATTGCGACTTGACACATTATGTTAAAAAAGAGGCAAACCATGTGGGGCCTATCTTAGAGGCAAGGCTCTATACACTGGCGATGCTCTGTACGTATTACTTTTGATGTGTCCCGTCAACTCACAGAATGAGGAGAAGCTTGCTTAGTACATTGTCTGCCCCGCTCACGGGCGCGGTGGCTCACAGGATGAGGTGAAGCTTGCTTACTACGCCTTACGCCCGCTCCCTCGCCCACGCGCGCGGTGGCTCGCAGGACGAGGAGAAACTTTTACTACTCCCTCCGTTACCCCTCGTCCCTACCTTGGTTAGAGAGATTATCATATTGTTTGAAATATATGTCCTTTAGTAGATTTCAATATGAACTACTAGTACATACTCCAAATACTGATGAATATAGATGTATTTTAGAGTGTAGATTCACTCATTTTGCTCCGACACGTGCTCCTATGTAAAATGTGTAAATGAGACAAAAAGAGAAAGAGACAAAGTAAAAAAAATCACCAGCCTTAGATCCAGACCTATTGTATCAGTGAATGATATTTCTACGTCGTGATTGACATGGCTATATTATTAACCATGCTACGGAGGTAGAAGCGGATTTTTATTTATTCCCGAAGGTAGCAGCGGATGGATATTCAATGAGGAGTGAAATGATGGCTGCTTCCTCGGTCAAACATAGAGAAAGGTGGCCCTCATGATTTCATCGCTTATTATTTATTATTACTGCCTATACTCTTTGCCCATATATAATAATTGCATGGTAGTACAGTAGTGGGCCATACTTTTAATAACCATGCTCGAAGAGAAGAGGTGCACCCACCCATGCAGGTAGCACTCTTTGCGTCCTTTGCGTCTTCCCCAACCACACACATGACACAGTGGAACTCATTTCTGTAAGATGATGCAGCCCACGTGACAATTTGACATGTCTAGTAGTAGTTACTCACTTATAAATAATGGAGGGTCGGGAACCACGCATGAACGGTGCCGCGTCATTTATAAATAAAGTTTTTTTCTTCAGTGGCACGTTGATACGTCTCCAACGTATCTACAATTTTTGATTGTTCCATGCTATTATATTATCTGTTTTGGATGTTTAATGGGCTTTAATATGTACTTTTATATTATTTTTGGGACTAACCTATTAACCGGAGGCCCAATGCCAGTTTCTATTTTTGCCTATTTCAGTGTCTCGCAGAAAAGGAATATCAAATGGAATCCAAACAGAATGAAACCTTCGCGAGGATCTTTCTTGGAACAAACGCAATCCAGGAGACTTGGAGTGGAAATTAGAGACGCAACGAGGCGGCCAAGAGGTAGGAGGGCACACCCAGGGGGTAGGCGCGCCCCCACCATCGTAGCTCTACTGACATACTTCTTTCGCCTATATATACTCCTATACCCTAAAAACATACAGGGGAGCCACAAAACCACATTTCCACCGCCGCAACATTCTGTACCCATGAGATCCCATATGGGGAACTTTTCCGGCGATCTGCCGAAAGGGGATTCGATCACGGAGGGCTTCTCCATCAACACCATAGACTCTCCGATGATGTGTGAGTAGTTTACCATGGACATTCGGGTCCATTGTTATTAGCTAGATGGCTTCTTCTCTCTCTTTGATCTTCAATACAAAGTTCTCCTCGATGTTCTTGGAGATCTATTCGATTAATATTCTTTTGCGGTGTGTTTGCCGAGATCTGATGAATTGTGCATTTATGATCAACTTTATCTATGAACAATATTTGGTTCTTCTCTGAATTCTTACTAGCAAACATGCCCCTGCTTTGCAACAGGAGTAAAAATCACGCTCGCGTCACAATAAGCACAACTCAAAACCCCTTCGCAGGTCCATTCTATTCGAACATAGCATCTCATCCGTGTTGTCGCTTATTCTTCTTCCAACCTTCACCGATCATGTCACAGCGTCCAAGTGATCACAGTGCGTCCTAACGTGGTCAATCCCAAGGTGATAATCTCGGCCACCGCACTCACACCTGTCACTAAACCACGCCATCGCAAGTCAATGTCTAATAGCTTTAAAACTAATATCATCGAGCTAGGCGTGACGACTGTCCTTCCTGAGCTATGGCCTACACCTAGTTCATACACCATCCCTCTTACGCCCTCTTGGTTTAAAATGGTATATTTTCTTTTGAAAATGCATCAACATTCTTTTTTAAACACAAACACCTTTTAAATCACATAATATTTTAAAGAGAGTGAATATTCTTTAAATTGTGAATATATTTTCATTTCATAATTAAATTACATTTCGAATTCAAATAGTTACATTCCTATTGATTCACTACGTAAAATTTGACATAACAAAATAAAAATATAGGTCATAAGACAAGAAAATTTGCAGTTTATGTGTATTTTAGACTATATTTTTATGTTTATAATTTTACATAACATAAAATATTTTTTACGGCGATTATATATTTTTCTTAAGGTTCGTTTTTGCGTCGGAAATAAGACATAACTTACGGAACATAAAATTATGGTGCATTGATGGTAAAATAGAGGGGGGTGAAGAATAACTATTCCTCACCCAGGGTGACGAATAGCGCGACCCTCTCATAGTCTATCCTAGTCCATTTTGGACCTGACCGTATTTCCTAGGGATCCTCCCCAGCCGCCGCCACTCTCTCCATCGGGATAAAACCCGCAGCCACCCTCTTCCTCCCTCGTTTTTAGCACCACCAACCAGAGCCCGCAACCACGATCCAAATCCTCCCTGGCAACCTCCCTCATCTTGCGCGGTTGACCAATCGGGTCGCCCGAGCCCCGAGCTCCTCCGATGTTCCCTGCCCGAGCTCCTCGCCGTGCCAGTATCCTTGGAGCCCCAAGCCTCCCCGTGCTCCTCCACCTCGCCTCGTCTCTGGCCACCTTGACAGCCCCGCCGCCGGCTAAATGAACCAACTAATGAGCGCCCTGCCCCTACCTTCTTCCTTTCCTCCCGTTCTCCTTTTCTCTCTCACTCGCCTTAGACTCATCTCTCTATCATTCTGGACAGGAGAGTAACTATGGCCGTCCGTCCATGGAGATGAGCCACGCCGCCCTGTTCACCTACGACCTCGGGTCGCCTCTACGTCATCCTCACCGCCCGCTTGTGAGCCCCTTGTACTCCCTCCATCCCTTTCTTTTCCTCATGTCACGCCGCTGTTGACTTCTTTGCCCCGTCGTCGTTTTGCTGTAGGAGCCGAGGCCGTCGCCCCCTCAGTTCGTCGTGCTGCCTCCAATTCCGTTGGTTCCGCTGCCGGCAGGCCCTTCCTGGTCGGAATCCGTCGCCGCACTGTCGTTCCTCGCCCGCAGCTCCGCCCAGCTGCCGCCGTCCTGCTTATTCTCAGCGAGAGCCACGCCTCTGCCTCATTTGGTTCAAGCAAACAAGCGAGCTGCTGTCGCCCCCCTGCGTTGACCTGTTCTAGTGCCAGCGTGGACAAGCACCAAGGCCCAGCGCCCCTTCCAGCCTCCGTCTCCACCAACCGGCCTCAAGGCCCGATGTGAGAAGCTACCCCGTGCCCTGGGCCAAATCTTAGTTTCGGTCCGATAGTGTTTTTCTCCCTGACCTGTGGATTTTGCGGATTATCCACAGAAGACTATTGTTTATAGAAAAGTCCATGTAGATCATGCATATAATAACTCATGAACCGTGCATTGGATTAAAATGATTTAAACATGTAAAATGCTTAGAATTTCATCTACTTTCATAATATGCTGCTTTCATCCATGTTTAAAATGTCTAACATGCTGTTTGCATTTCATTTGCTAGATAACATGCTAAAATGGTTTATTTCATAACTAAATAACCGTAGCTCCGAATTAAATAAATTATATATGTAACTTGCTTAGAAAAATGCATAGTTTAACATGGTGACATTACTTTGCATGTTTAACAACATTAAGATATTATTTAGTGCAGAACAGTACCAAATTCAAAATATGCATCTGGGGATTTTCGAGAATTGTTGTTTGTTGTTTCCGGCCTCATTATAACTTGACAAAATAGTTAGTTTACTTATGTTTCACTTCTTCCCATGTTTAACAACATTTAATATTGTTGGGTACATAAATGGGAGTGAACTAAATGATTGAATGTGGGGTTTCATCAATATGCAACTCGTTGCATATTGGGCTCCACTTAATTTGTAGTATTATTTGTTGCACTTTTCCATGCCATGAATCATTAAACCGGACATGCATCATCCTTGATTGTGCATCGTGCCATGTTTATGTGATGGTTGTTTACCATGTTGTTTGCTTATTTCTGGTGTTGTTTCTTCTTGATAGTTCCTGGTTTCGTTGCGATTGTGAGGATCTGTTCGACTACATTGTTCGACTACTTCATGGACTCGGTCTTCTTCCTAGAGGGATTTTATGCAAGATGACCGTCACCTTAGATCACTACTATCATTGCTATGCTAGTTGTCTCGATGCTATCGCTATGTCGCGCTTCCCACCACTTGTTTCATAAGCCTCCCAAATTGCCATGATAGCCTCTAACTTTTTTTTACCGTCCTAGCAAACCATTGTTTGGCTATGTTACCGCTTTTCTCAGCCCCTCTTGTAGCGTTGCTAGTTGCAGGTTGTTCCATGTTGGGACATGGATATCATCGGATATCACAATATCTCTTATTTAATTAATGCATCTATATACTTGGTAAAGGGTGGAAGGCTCGGCCTTTAGCTTGGTGTTTTGTTCAAATCTTGCCGCCCTAGTTTCCGTCATACCGGTGTTATGTTCCTTGATGTTGTGTCCCTAACACGATGAGGGTTTATGGTCCCCTCTTGACAGTTCGCTTTGAATAAAACTCTTCTAGTAAGGCCCAACATTGGTTTTACCATTTGCCTAATAACAACTAAAACTTGCATAGGGACCTGCCGGCCCGTGAGGTCTCTTAATCAACCCCCCGGGCCAATGCTTCTCATGAGTGTTGGTCCAAACCGGGTGATGTCCAGCGCCCCATGGGCAACCGGGGTCTCAGCCAACCCGACGTCTCGCCCATCCGGTGGACCCTGAAAACGAGATACGTGCGACTCCTATCAGGCTAGGTCGATGCATTAGGAGGTCTTGCTCGTTTCGTTTTACCATTTTCGAAATGTCTTGTGCACCGAGATTCCGAGTCTGATCGGAGGGTCCCGAGATGGAGGATTGTCTTCATGGATCATGAGATTGTCATGGGATAAGTTGGGACGCCCCTGCAGGTTTTAAAATTTCGAGAGTCATGCCCACGGTTATATGGCAGATGGGAATTTGTTAATATCCGGTTGTAGTGGACTTGAACTAAACACAATAAAATAAACCAACCGCGTGTGTAACCATGACTGTCTCTTTTCGAGTTAGTTCGGGAAGAGAACAAGGTTGGGTTATGTTTGAACGTAAGTAGTTCAGGATCACTTCTTGATCATTACTAGTTTGTGACCGTTGCGTAGCTTCTCATCTTATTCCTGTACTCGTAAGTTAGCCACCATACAAATGCTTAGTCGCTTGCTGTGACCTCACTATTTATCCATTCCATACCCATTAATCTTTGCTAGTCTTGATACCCATGGTAATGGGATTGCTAAGTCCTTGTGGCTCACAAATTACTACAACAACAGTTGCAGGTACAGGTAATGCGATGATCTGACATGAGTGCGATGCTTGCTTGCTTTGGAGTTCTTCTTCTTCTTCGATCAAGGGATAGGTTCTGGGTCGGGGAGCCTGGCTAGCAGGGGGGATGCCGTTCTTCTTTTTCATTTGGTTTCATCCATAGTCGGATCCTGCTCTTCTGTATGATGATTGCTATGTATTGATGAACGGTTGTATTCATGTTGTAGCTTGTGGAGAGTGTAAGCCTTTATCTTGTATTCTCATATATTCAGTACATGGTATGTTGTAATGATATCCACCTTGCTATGCACTCAAAATGCGATTGTGCCCCGATCATGAATTCATCACGTGATTGGGATAGAGTCGCATCTTGGGCACTACAGTATAGCAACTCGTTGTACCAGTGATTGTAATAACAGTTGAGTGTTAACTTGCCATTTAACTCCTTATACCATGAGAGTATGATGGTCACTTCTTACCATACGGTGAGCTTTGGGGTTGCTCAAGCGTCACTTGTAATACGATGATCATAATGACAACTTACAGGCTCATCGAGAAGTTGACAAGTGGCCGGATAGCTCGAGAGTGGGATTTGCTCCTATGATGATGGAGATATATTCTTAGGGCCCTCTCGGTGTGAGGGCATCCATCATCGTCTGGCCATACATAGGTGACTACATCACAAGGATGCTAGAACACAGTAACGAGAAAGAAGTATAAAACCGGTAACGAGGATTTCGGTGTAGTGAGCATGGTAATGACTCAGGACGATACCGATGCATCCTGGGTTTTGTAAAGTATTGCGAAGGTTCACTTGAATCTTATTTGTGTGCTCATAGGCATCGATATGGACGTCCACGGTCCCGCTATCGGTCATTGAACGAACAGTTTCGTTCATGTCTATGACTTACCGAACCTACGGGGGTCATAGTCGTAAGGCAATAACGATATGCTGAGTGTTAGTAGGACGAGAATGGTCAGATTATATTTATGGAATTGTTTCATTAACATTCAGAATAGTTTCAAGAGGATTCGAAAGCGTTTCGGAGTCACGGGAAGCGTTTCGGTGAATATCGGGTAATACCGGATATTACCGATAAATATATATAGGTGGAAAATGTCTTTAGGGATGTTAAATTATATATATATAATGGTATGAAAATATTTAGAACTATTTTAAGTTTAATATAATATCCACGGGCCTAAAAAGGCCAAGAGGTGGAAGGCAACCTGGGGCACAAAGGCCCAAGTGGGGGAGGCGCCCCTTCCCTAAGGAAGGAGGGCGAATTGGGCTAGAGTGGGTGTCAGACTCCTCCGACAATAGGTTGGCGCACCAAGGGGGGCTCCTTCCCCTTTGTTGTCAGCCCTCCCTCTCCCCTCTATACTATATATACTTTAGGTTTGGTGCTCCTTTGATATACAAGTTTTGGAGCCTCCTCTAGTTCTTGTAGTGCTAGTTCTAGTTGGTCCTAGTTGAATAATTAGAGCTAGGCTAATCCTCTTTTCCATATAATTAGAAGCCCCGTGTGGTTCTAATCTCCTCCCTCTAATTCTCTAGTGATGGTTAGCTTTGGGCAGCGAAGCGCTGCCGGATCATGAAGGTTGCACGCTTGCAACCAAGTAGAGAAGTCGTGCATTCGGTCTTCGGTTCGAGGGACAGTTCGTGGGCGGTTTGTGGGATCGTTCACAAACGGTTTGAGGGACTCCAAGTATAATCTACACCGACGCATTCATCTTCCACTGCAACTCGGTGAAGGTAACAATCATGATCCCAACTTGTTATGCATCTTCATATTGATCTTGGGTGTGCCTAGGCGCAATTTTTTTTGTTTTCTACTATGTTTCCCAACAGCAGGGGCATACGATGCCTAAATGATTGACTCTAGTGCAAGTAGGACACTGTTGGAGATATGCCCTAGAGGCAATCATTTGATGATGATATTTCCCTATGTATTCATGAGCCTTTTGTCTTTCCCTCGAACATCATCAATGATATGTATCAATAAGTATGTGACTTGTTTGTGAAACTATATATTGTATTGTAACACCCCGTATGTAACCTGCCATATTTGTATTCCAACTCTTGCCATTTCCTGCACTAAGTTATGATATTTCCTCATTGTCGGGTTTTGTCTTCATGTTGTTTTGTCTTTTTCATGCATCTCATATCATGTCATCATGTGCATTGCATTTGCATACATGCTCGTCTCATGCATCCGAGCATTTTCCCCATTGTCCGTTTTGCATTCCGGCGCTCCTATGTCCTCTGGTGTCCTTTCCTACCTCTTTTCATGTGTGGGTGTTAAACGTTTTTGGATTGGACCGGGACTTGCCAAGTGGCCTTGGTTTACTACCGGTACACCGCATGTCAAGTTTCATGCCATTTGGACTTCGTCTGATACTCCAACGGTTAACCGAGGGACCGAAAAGGCCTCGTGTGTGTTGCATCCCAACACCCCTCCAAAGTGGCCCAAAAGCCACCTAAACCCCTTCCATTATCTAGGCCGTTCGATCCCGACCGCGTGGCCGCAAACCGTGCTCAATTTGGAGCCTCCTAGCTCCTCCTACCTATAAAAAGGCCTTCTCCCCCGAAATTTCGGGTCATTTCCAACCCTAGACCTAGTCCCCCTCGTCTCTCCGCACACCGGACGTGTCCGGGCCATGCCGGACACCGCAGCCGCCACCGATCGCGCCCAACCGGGGACTGCCATGTGTCCCGCCGGGTCTCCCCCGCCGCGACGGCCCGCCTAGGCCCGGGGAGAGCCCTCCTGACCCATGCAGCACCGCCAACCGCCCGGCTCGCGCACGCCTGAGCGCCGCCACCTCGCCCGCCGCGTCCCTCGCCAGCGTCGGTGACCGCCCACGCCGCCTCGCCGCTCCGGCAGGGCACCGCCGCCATCCGCGCCCGCCGGGGACGCCGCTCCTCACCGCGGCCGCACCACCGTGCCCGCCACCGCCTCCTTGACGACCCTCCTTGCCGGCGTCAAGTTCCACTACTCCGGCGACCCCCATCTCCGGCGAACAGGAACTCCGGCGAGCTCGAGTTCATCTTCGTTTTCCGCGCTACTACAGTGCTCCGGATCCAGATCTAAAATCTCGGTTGACTTTTTGCCCTAAACCCTAATATTTTTGCCTATCTTTATCGCATTGTAACTCTGCATCCGTGGCCCCGATTCATGCGTGTAGCATATCGAAATGTTCGTCTCGACGAGTAATTCATTTCATCTCATTGCATCATGTTCATATGAGCTCATCTTGATGCCCTAAATGTTGTTGGAGGAGTGCTAGTTTCTGTTAGTTTCAGATTCATATCAGTAATTGGACATTTGTCATTTTTGCCATGATTGATGTGTGCCTCCTATGAACTTGAGCCCTACATGTGTTTTGAAGTATGCCATGCCATCTTTACAGGGGTGTATGCCATGTATTTTTGTGATCTCTGTGGTGACTAGCACAAGCATGCAAAGTAGCCCTCTTAATGTTGCTGATTTCAGGGACTTAGAAATATTCTAAGTCTTTGCCCTGTCATTATTTTTATGCCATGTGTTCATGTTGATACAGAGTGATCCATGCCTCTTTTGAGCATGATCAGTAAGGATGTTTTTTAGATATTGTGGTGCTCTGTCCATCCATGTCTTTCTTTGCATTTATGGAGCACCCTAGCTTGACTCAATCGAGCTCTACTTTTGCTATAAAATGTTCCTGGCAGAATGTTTACGTGTTAAGCATTTTTGCCGAGCTTGTTATAGTTGATCCATGCATGCTATGTTATTGTTCTTGCCATGTTTAGCTTCCATGCCATGTCTACTTGCTGGGTGTATGATTAGTTTGTCATGAATTGCTTTGTGGTGAGTGCATTGAGCTCGTAAATATGCCTACTTGATATCTGTTTTGCCATGTTCCAGTTTTTCTTATAAGTCTGAATCTGTTAACGATAATTGCAATGTTCACATGGTTGCCATTGTATTTTCTGATCCCTTTTGGCTTATGGTCAGTAAGGGACTTTTGTTTTATGCTTTGAGTAGCTTCATGCCATGCCTTGCTTTGCCATGATATGTTCCTGTAGCATGTAGTTATCTTGCTCTAAACATTGCTTCCTGATGTTAAATTCCTGACTTGATGTTATTTTCACTAAGTTTGTAACCTGTTATCTTTTGCACTTTTGCCATGCTTGTTTGAACCTACTATTGAGTGAATTAGTCATTACTCGGTGTTCATCTTTTGTCAAGCATCTTGATTGGGTCCCTGCCATGTATTTTGTTGCTATGTTAGAGTGATGTAGCATGTTGTTCTTGATGCATTTAGATGGCATCGTGCTGTTAATCGCAGCTTTGTGCCATATTTGTTTCGCTTGTCATTTCCAAACCGTGCATCTGATTCCAGTGATCTTTATATCAATTTCGACCGAAATCAACCCATATTTCTAGTGGCACTCTTGGTTTTCCAAGTTTAGGCCAGGTTCAATCTTTCCTCTCCGAAACATGCATATGCATCGCATATCACATCCCGCATAGCATGCCATGTTTTGCATCATGTTGTTTGTGCATTGCACGTAGTTGATTGTGTCTCCCTTTGCTTGTTGTTTTTTCTTGGGTAGAGCTAGGAGACGAGTACATGATCGAGGATCCTATTGAGTACGCTTACGAGATTCAAGCTAACGTCAACTCGGAGAACTTTGCAGGCAAGATGACCATACCCTCGAAATCACTTCTATCTTTGCTTGCTAGATGCTCGCTCTTTTGCTATGCCTATGTTGCGATACCTACCACTTGCTTATCATGCCTCCTCTATTGACATGTCAAACCTCTAACCCACCTTGTCCTAACAAACCGTTGTTTGGCTATGTTACCGCTTTGCTCAGCCCCTCTTATAGCATTGCTAGTTGCAGGTGAAGTTTGGAGTTTGTTCCTTGTTGGAACATGTTTATTCTTGGGATATCATTATTATATCTTGTCTACTTTAATGCATCTATACACTTGGTAAAGGGTGGAAGGCTCGGCCTTATGCCTGGTATTTTTTTCCACTCTTGCCTCCCTAGTTTCCGTCATACCGGTGTTATGTTCCTTGATTTTGCGTTCCTTACACGGTTGGGTTATAGTGGGAACCCCTTGACAGTTCGCCTTGAATAAAACTCCTCCAGCAAGGCCCAACCTTGGTTTTACCATTTGCCACCTAGCCTTTTTCCCTTGGGTTTCGCGGACTCAAGGGTCATCTTTATTTTAACCCCCCTGGGCCAGTGCTTCTCTAAGTATTGGTCCAACTGAGCGATGTCCGGGGCTACCAGGGGCAACTCTGGGCTGGCCTACGCGATGTCTGGCTCAACTGAGTGTGCCCTGAGAATGAGTTATGTGCAGCTACTATCGGGATTTGTCGGCACATTCAGGTGGCTTGGCTGGTTTAGTTTTACCATTGTCGAGATGTTTTGTAACCGGGATTCCGAGTCTGATCGGATTGTCTTGGGAGAAGGAATATCCTTCGTTGACCGTGAGAGCTTGTGATGGGCTAAGTTGGAACACCCCTACAGGGATTTGATCTTTCGAAAGCCGTGCCCGCGGTTATGGGCAGATGGGAATTTGTTAATGTCCGGTTGTAGATAACCTAAATCTTAACTTAATTAAAATGAACCAACAGAGTGTGTGGCCGTGATGGTCCCTTTTCGGCGGTGTCCGGGAAGAGAACACGGTCTCGAGTTATGCATGATCGTTCGTTGTTCTAGGATCACTTCTTCATCATAGTTGTTCGACCGTGCCTTTGCCTTCTGTTCCCGCTCTCATTTGCGTTATGTTAGCCAGCATATATGCTAGTCGCTTGCTGCAGCTCCACCTCATACTTTTATCCTTCCTATAAGCTTAAATAGTCTTGATCGCGAGGGTGTGAGATTGCTGAGTCCCGGTGACTCATAGATTACTTCAAAACCAGATGTAGGGACCGATGATACCTCTCCAGGTGATTCGACTAAGCTCAAGTGGGAGTTCGATGAGGACTCAGGACGATACTACGTTTCCTTTCCAGATGATCAGTAGTGGTGCCCAGTTGGGGCGATCGGGGACTTTGTCGCATTTGGGGTTGTTCTTTATTTTGGTTCTGTAGTTGGACCTCGATTGTATCTGGATGAATGTAATGATATTTATGCTATTTGTGTGACGTGGAGAGTGTAAGCCAACTATGTATCTCTTTTCCTTATTCATTACATGGGTTGTTGTGAAGATCACCTCACTTGCGACATTGCTTACAATGCGGTTATGCCTCTAAGTCGTGCTTCGACACGTGGGAGATATAGCCACATTGTGGGCGTTACAAGTTGGTAATCAAAGCCGTCCCCGACCTTAGGAGCCCCCTGCTTGATCGAATCGCTGGCGTTGTTGAGTCTAGAAAAATGTTTTGAGTCATTTAGGATTATATATATCAGAGAGTAGGATCCTTTTTACTCCTCAGTCCCTTCGTCGCTCTGGTGAGGCATCCTGACGTAGAGTTTTGACTCTTCTCTTCTCAAATTTCACTAAAAAAAATTAGGATCACGCGGGTATCTTGGAATCGTTCTGATGGTTTTGTGACAAGAACATTGTTCTTGGTGCCTCCTGACATTTAGGGGTTGTGGCAGTGTCCCGGGGAGTTGAGCTCCGAGGTGTTGTCGTCACAATTTTATCGTTGCAATTCTGGAATACCTGAGTTTCGCCGACATCGAAAATCTCTTTTATGAAGTTGTTGGTGAGATAACCTCGACGCCACCCAGTACTGGGGCGGGAATTCGAGAGTATCACCATAACTCGTATAACGGATGCTTTTCGAAGGTTGAGGTAAATGATTTAAAGAGAGTGAATATTTTAAAATGGTATATTTGTTTTTGAAAATGCATCAACATTCTTTCCTGAGTGAAGACTGACTTTTCTTCTTTTATTTCCTTCCATTCTTAGAGGCTTCTGCTATAAGCAAGCTTGGATTATTTAATAGAAGAAATAATCCATTATTGTACATACAACTACGTCCTAGCTTGGTGGAACATGTGAGTTGTGAAGGCACGTAGGTTCAGGGTTAGATCCCTAACTGCAGCTACCTCTCTTTTTCTC
The DNA here is from genome assembly GCF_002162155.2 of Triticum dicoccoides. Taxonomy (NCBI): domain Eukaryota; kingdom Viridiplantae; phylum Streptophyta; class Magnoliopsida; order Poales; family Poaceae; genus Triticum; species Triticum dicoccoides. The sequence continues at coordinate 356,603,437 of NC_041386.1, read as the reverse complement.
TCCAGATTTTCTTGGGCCACACTGCAGCGGGCTCAGGCCCAAGGTGGAAAAGGGTGGCGAACGAGCCCAGAAGCGTGCCTGTCTGTTCCAAAAATTGAGGAACAAAATGTTTTCTTGTGTATGACTTAAATAGGGAGTGCGGTTTAATTTTAGAAAACAGCAGGGGCATTTTTTACAAAAATGCCGCAACAGTTAAAACGGGGTATGTTTTTTTGGCTGCATATGTGGGCCTGATTTACTGGGGCGAAGCGCACGGGCGGGCATCGTTTGCATCGTTTGATGCACACGTTGTGGTTCCCCGAATTAGTACCACCTCGCGTATATGTTTTAAATTCAAACTGAAAACATAAATTCACAGGTAGAAAGCGTATTGTGACGGTGAACACAAGGAGTCAATCCGTGCTTTATTATTAGGGAAAGATATGCATGATTTGATATCTTTGCAAGTCTCTTCGAATTATCGGTTTACTTTGGCCTACTAGATTGATCTTTCTTGCAATGGGAGAAGTGCTTAGCCTTGGGTTCAATCTTGTGGTGTCCTTTCCTAGTGACAGTAGGGGCATCAAGGCACATATTGTATTGTTGCCATCGAGGATAAAAAGATGGGGTTTATATCATATAGCAAAAGGGCCAGTGCGTTGCAACGGGGTAATAAAATTGCGGCGTTCAAATCAATCCATCGAGGACATAAATAAATATCTAAATGAGTGTATAAGTAATATATTAATTCAAATCAAATGAAATTGGTGGCTGGCTGCACTTCAGAAATAGTCATGCTAATATGTGCTAATATTACACATTTAGTAATTGACTACACACAAGCTTAGATGCCACAATTTATTCTAAAAGCCTTGGTTCAATTTAGCGTGATTGAAACATTCATTATCTAGTGTGTAAAGACAAACGGTGACTTTATATTTGTTTTTGTTTGGAATTTTCTTTTTAGACATAACAACGCATGCAAGCACAACACTAAATTAGAAATTGTTCTTCTGAAATTAATATGGCATGTAACTATGCCAGTAGAATAGATAACCATTTAAACGAGTACCAATATAAGTGAGTTGCCTAGCCTGTACTCTATCATCTGCCTTGAACTACGGTGCAAATAGCCTCTACAAATATCCTGAAAGAAATCATCAGCAATAAAATTTAGAGCCATGATAAAATCATGTTTCAAGTTATTACTGTTGACACTACTACTCGTATCCAATCAACTTTAGCCCAAAAAGTGATATTTGAACCAATCACAGAGCAAAATCAATTATGGGTGTTTCTTGTCATGCAGATAATATTGCAAGAAACTACTATGTATTACTCGTAAAATCCAGTAACTTACTCAATCAAGTGTTTGCCACTACTCTTATCAGTTTTCATTAATCAAACAGTATAGAGTACAAACCTAACATCAAAAAATAATTCAAATCTCAAGCAAATATGCTTCACTTTCTCAGTCTTGTACAGACTTCTGAGTAATAGAATAGAACAAACTTGAACAAAAAAGAAGGATGCACTTACTTAATTTGAGGTAGCAGCTTCTCTAGAGCAGACAATATGGGAAAACATGAAGAACTTGAAGAAAAAAATTCAAGTAAGATGCAAGTAACATCAGAAAAGAATTCGTGACCTCCAGCAAATCTATGTCACTCACCCAGACCCAACTCCTCTGTAAAGACTTCCGATGAACATAATAGAACAAACACCTATGTTTTGCCATGGAACAATGGCTAGTTGCTAGAATTACTGTTTTTCCCTTCCCTTTCCTTATCTCCCATTCTCCACTAATAATAAAGTGAAACTTCTTATAAAGCCAAATTGCATAATGTGGATTTTTAAAGGAAAAAATACACTACAACATGAAGTGATGTTTGACAGACAACCTAGCAAACAAATAAAGATTAATTTGGTCAGAACTAAGGTCAAATTCTGCCTGACTCCATAATATTATTCTTCATACACAATTAATCTTTTACTCTAATGTGTTACAACACAACACTTAAGAAATCACATACACAACAGCAGAACAATTCATAGTGATATCCGAAGACCTTCACTATTAAATATATGTGCAACATGATCATGTCACAAACATGCAGAAGAATGCCCCATTAGCTTGAGAAACTTCATGTTGTAGATATTCCCACCACTTTTTTGGATTTGCAAAGATGCATCTATATTTAAAAAGATTACAAATTCAAATTACACTTGCTAAAATAAAAAGTCATTTTCATAAGATCTAGAAATCCAAGATTTACACAAAGAGAAGTAACATAATTTGATTTATAGGTGAAGAAATTTTGCTGGAACTATCGCATTGCATCAGATGATTATACTGTGAGCAAAGTATGTTTGTATACTACTTACAACTGCTTGAACTTTGCGGCGCATAGAGAAATATAAGCAGAGTTCAACGCGGTTACATGTAAACAGAAATCTTCTCTGCACATCATACAGTATTTTCAGATTGGGATGCTTACATCAGATTCCCATCAAAGTTCAAGTAGAAGTACATAATATTAAATAAAATAGCTTCAGTCTGATCTGTTCCACTCCTTTTGCTAACACTTCAATTTTTTTAAACCATGGATACCTCTTGTAAACCACACTACTGCAAACCCCAAAGGAGCTCTTGGTTTTTAAGAAAACAATCTGAAGCCAGCATATAATTTGAAGTTGAAAAATATTTTTTTACTGAGACAATAGTATTATTTAAATCCGCTAAATCTATGCAGTGTAATTATGTTTCTAGTAATGTGCAGACATGAAATATAATGTTTTCAAAAGTCTATATTAAGGCCAGAAGCTTGCGCTCAACTATGCAGATGAAGGGAAAGTAAATAGGCACCTGCAAAAACCTGCGATTTGGTGTTGGAATAACACCGCGTTGTAGCGGCGGCGTCATGGAAGAGCGGCGAGTCCTCTTAGGATGAGCAGCGAATCCTTGCTCGATTAGGCGGCTCACACGTTGTCGGAAGGAGCGGCAGCGGCGAGCATCTGCGCTCAGAATACTTTCCTCATCCATATGCTGATTTACACAATGTCATCATATAAAACAAAGTTTGATGATGCATTATACCAGCAAAACACAGACATAAAGAAAGTTGAATCTTGACCAAACATATACTTAAAAACAAAAACTCAAATCAAATACTGCTGAAGTTGCTTGTCTATTACCATGAGAACTAAAATACTTCGTATTATTCAATTAGTATGTAAACAGAATGGATTTTATGATATATCTTTCTATGAACAAAACCAAACATAATTCCTTTCTAGGGCTGCATCTAGAAAAGTAAAATACATTGCTTGTGGTAGTAGTGGGTGAACAAGCAGGCCACGAATAGATGGATCTTCATTGAATCTTGACACTGAATCCATCACCCCATCTTCTGCGCAGTTCCAAGGGTACTCCGACAACAAAGATTTTATACTGATTTCCTCACAACCCTGCACCTTAAATCACTTATCAATACAACCATGAATTCACCTCTATGCTTGTAATGGATAGGCAGAGAGAGGAACATGTAGAACCAGTAGGAGGTCCTCGCGCTGCCCATCGATCGGCCCCTACTCCTAGCTTCGCGTGCTCTTGTTCCCCAACCAAGTCGGCATCCCCTGTCAGACCGTCCCCACTCTCGCACGAATGCGGCATGTACGTGCGGCGGCGCCTGACGCCGCTCCTTGGCTCAGCCGCTCCTTGGCACGAAGATGCTGACAAATGGAGTTCCGGCGAAGCTGGCAGATCGGTGGCATGACGATGTTGAGCGCCCCTAGAACGGATAGATAAATAAGAAAACTGGCCGCGCGGCCACGCATGGCGGCGGCGCCCTGCTCAAATGCATCGATAAGATGGGGCGGGGCGGGAGTGGAGGCGCGGTGGAGTTCGAGATGGGATTGGGAGGGCGAGTGGCTGGTGGCGGCGGCGGTGCCCTGCCCGAACGCATCAGTAAGATGGGGCGGGGCGGGAGGTGGTGGCGCGCTGGGGCGGGGCGGGAGGTGCTGGCACGCTGGAGGTCGACATGATTTGGAGGGCGAGTGGCTGGGTTTTTCTTTAATTTCTTTTCTCTCACCCGTACCGCTTCGGGTTGACTTATTATAATGACTGCAGATTAAATAACTAAAACATCAGGGACTTTCTTGCAAAAACTCCATGACGGTGAACCGGAGACTCAATCCGTGCTTTATTATTAGGGAGAGATTTCTTGAGTTTATCCCTCTACATCATGTCATCTTGCCTAAGGCATTACTCCGTTCTTATGAACTTAATACTCTAGATGCATGCTGGATAGCGGTCGATGTGTGGAGTAATAGTAGTAGATGCAAAATCATTTCGGTCAACTTAACACAGACGTGACTCCTATATTTCATAATCATGCCTAGATATTCTCAGAACTATGCGCTTTTCTATCAATTACTCGGTAGTAATTTGTTCACCCACCGTAATACTTGCTATCATGAGAGAAGCCAGTAGTGAAACCTATAGCCCCCGGGTCTATTTTATATCATATAAGTTTCCGATCTACAATTCTAGGTTACTATTTATTTTATTTTGCAATCTTTACTTTTCAATCTATACAACAAAAATACCAAAAATATTTATCTTATTATCTTTATCAGATCTCACTTTCGTAAGTGACCGTGAAGGGATTGACAACCCCTTTATCACGCTGGTTGCGAGGTTCTTGATTGTTTGTGCAGGTACCAGGCGACTTGTGTGTAGTCTCCTACTGGATTGATACCTTGGTTCTCAAAAATCGAGGGAAATACTTACGCTACTTTGCTGCATCACCCTTTCCTCTTTAGGTGAAAACCAACGCATGCTCAAGAGGTAGCAAGAAGGATTTCTGGTGCCATTGCCGTGGAGATCTACACTCAAGTAAATACATACCAAATACCCATCACAAACTCTTCTCCCTCACATTACATTATTTGCCATTTGCCTCTCTTTTTCCACTCCCCCACTTCACCTTTGCCCTTTTATCCGCCCCTTTTACGTTCATCTCTTTTCGCTCGCTGTGTGATTGTGTGTTGGATTGATTATTTGTCACGATGGCTCAAGATAATACTAAATTATGTGACTTTTCCAATACCAACAACAATGATTTTACTAGCACTCCGATTGCTCCTATTACCGATGCTGAATCTTGTGAAATTAATGTTGCTTTGTTGAATCTTGTCATGAAAGATCAATTTTCTGGCCTTCCTAGTGAAGATGCCGCTACCCATCCAAACAACTTCGTTGATTTGTGTGATATGCAAAAGAATAAACATGTCGATAATGATATTGTCAAATTGAAGCTATTTCCGTTTTCTCTTAGAGATCGTGCTAAAACTTGGTTCTCTTCTTTGCCTAAAAATAGTATTGATTCATCGAATAAGTGCAAAGATACTTTTATCTCTAAGTATTTTCCTCCCGCTTAGATCATCTATCATAGAAACGATATTATGAATTTTAAGCAACTTGATCATGAGCATGTTCCACAAGCTCGGGAGAATATGAAATTAATGATACGTAATTGCCCTACACATGGTTTGAATTTATGGATGATTATACAAAAATTTTATGCCGGATTGAATTTTTCTTCTGGAAATCTTTTAGATCCGGTTGCGGGAGGCACTTTTACGAAAATCGCTTTAGGAGAAGCTACTAAACTCGTAGATAATACTATGGTTAATTATTCTCAATGGCATACTGAAAGATCCACTAGTAAAAAGGTCATGCGATTGAAGAGATTAATGTTTTGACTGGATAGATGGATGAACTTATGATATTTTTTTGCTAATAAGAGTGTTTCTTCTGATCCTAATGATATGCCTTTGTCCACTTTGATTGAGAATAATAACGAATCTGTGGATGTGAATTTTGTTGGTAGGAACAAATTTGGTAACAACCCTTATAGAGGAACATTTACTTATAGTCCGTTCCCTAGTAATTCCTCTAATAATTATGGTAATTCCTACAACAAATCTTATGGAAATTTTAATAAGATGCCCTCTGATTTTGAGACTAGTGTTAAAGAATTTATGAATTCGCAAAAAAATTCAATGCTTTGATTGAAGAAAATTTGCTTAAAATTGATGAGTGGGCTAGGAACGTGGATAGAATTTCTCTTGATGTTGATTATTTGAAACTTATATCTATTCCACCTAAGAATGATATCAATGAGTCTCTCAAGGCCATGAGAATTTCCATTGATGACTGCAAAGAAAGAACCGCTAGGATGCGTGCTAAAAAAGATTGCTTTGCGAAATTGTGTTCTTCTAGTTTTCAAGATAATAATGATGTAGATCTAAAAGTGAATGATGTGTCTCATATTAAATCTTTCTTTTACAATATGAATCTTGATAAAGATGGGACTGGAGATGACTCAACTTTAGTTAAAAGTAGTCCCAATGATTGGGAGTTTTTAGATCTTGATGCTAAAATTAATAAAAGTGGGATTGAAGAGGTCAAAACTTTACATACCAATGAACCCACTATTTTGGATTTCAAGGAATTTAATTATGATAATTGCTCTTTGATAGATTGTATTTCCTTGTTGCAATCCGTGTTAAATTCTCCTGATGCTTATGATCAAAATAAGGCTTTTACTAAACATATCGTTGATGCTTTAATGCAATCTTATGAAGAAAAACTTGAACTAGAAGTTTCTATCCCTAGAAAACTTTATGATGAGTGGGAACCTACTACTAAAATTAAAATAAAAAATCATGAATGTTATGCTTTATGTGATTTGGGTGCTAGTGTTTCCACAATTCCAAAAACTTTGTGTGATGTGTTAGGTTTCCATGAATTTGATGATTTTTCTTTAAATTTGCAGCTTGCGTATTCCACCATTAAGAAACCTATGGGAAGAATTAATGATGTTCTTATTGTTGCAAATAGGAATTATGTTCCCATAGACTTCATTGTTCTTGATATAGATTGCAATCCTAGATGTCCTATTACTATTGGTAGACCTTTCCTTAGAACGATTGGTGCAGTAATTGACATGAAAGAAGGAAATATTAGATTCCAATTTCCGTTAAGGAAAGGCATGGAACACTTTCCTAGAAATAAATTTAAACTACCTTATGAATCTATTATGAGAGCCACTTATAGATTGCATACAAAAGATGACAATACTTAGATCTATTCTTGCTTTTATGCGTAGCTAGGGGCGTTAAACGATAGCGCTTGTTGGGAGGCAACCCAATTTTATTTTGTTCCTCACTTTTTGTTCCTGTTTAGTAATAAATAAATCATCTATCCTCTGTTATGATTGTTTTTTTTATGTTTTAGTTAGTGCTTGTGCCAAGTAAAGCCTTTAGGATCTTCTTGGGTGATTGTTCTTTGATCTTGCTGACAAAAACAGAAAGTATGCGCTCACGAGAATAATTTCCATTTTTTACCAGAGAGCAAAAAAATACCAATTCCAACTGCAGTAGATCAATATACAAATTATTTAGGTCTTGCTAATGTTTTAGAATTTTTGGTGTTATAGAAGTATTCAAAACCTCCAGATTGCTAAGGATTGTTCTGTTTTTGACAGATTCTGTTTTTCATGTGTTGTTTGCTTATTTTGATGAATCTATAGCTAGTATCGGCGGTATGAACCATAGAGAAGTTGGAATACAGTAGGTTTAAACCCAATATAAATAAAGAATGAGTTCATTACAGTACCTTCAAGTGGTGGTTTGTTTCCGTATACTAACGGAGCTCATCAGATTTTCTGTTGAGTTTTTTGTTGTGAAGTTTTCAAGTTTTTGGGTAACGATTTGATGGATTTTGGAAAAAGGAGTGGCAAGAGCCTAAGATTGGGGATTCCCAAGGCACCCCAAGGTAAAATTCAAGGACAACCAAAAGCCTAAGCTTGGGGTTGCCCCGGAAGGCATCCCCTCTTTCGTCTTCGTCTATCGGTAACTTTACTTGAGGCTATATTTTTATAAACCACATGATATGTGTTTTGCTTGGAGCGTCTTGTTTGATTTGAGTCTTTGAATTTTAATTTACCACAGTCATCCTTACTATACACACCTCTTGGGAGATACACACATGAATCGGAATTTATTAGAATACTCTATGTGCTTCACTTATATCTTTTGAGCTAGATAATTTTGCTCTAGTGCTTCACTTATATCTTTTTAGAGCACGGTGGTGGTTCTATTTTATAGAAATTATTGATCTCTCATGCTTCACTTATATGGTAATTTGCTTTGGTTATGAAATTAGTCCTAATATGATAGGCATCCAATATGGGTATAATAAAAACTTCCATATAAAGTGCATTGAATACTATGAGAAGTTTGATACTTGATGATTGTTTTGAGATATGAAGATGGTGATATTAGAGTCATGCTAGTTGAATATTTGTGAATTTGAGAAATACTTGTGTTGAGGTTTGCTAGTCCTGTAGCATGCATGTATGGTAACCGTTGTGTGACAAATTTGAAGCATGAGGTGTTTCTTTGATTGTCCTCCTTATGAGTGGCGGTCGAGGACGAGCAATGGTCTTTTCCTACAAATCTATCCCCCTAGGACCATGCGCGTAGTGCTTGGTTTTGATGACTTGTAGATTTTTGCAATAAGTATGTGAGTTCTTTATGAGTAATGTTGATTCCATGGATTATACGCACTCTCCCCCTTCCATCATTGCTAGCCTCTTCGATATTGTGCATTGACCTTCCTCACCTCGAGAGTTGGTGCAAACTTCACCGGTGCATCCAAACCCCATGATATGATACACTCTATCACACATAAACCTCCTTATATCTTACTCAAAACAGCCACCATACCTACCTATTGTGGCATTTCCATATTGATTCCGAGATATATTGCCATGCAACTTACCACCGTTCCATTTATTGTGACACGCTTCATCATTGTCATATTGCCTTGCATGATCATGTAGTTGACATCATATTTGTGGCCAAGCCACCGCTCATAATTCTTTATACATGTCACTCTTGAATCATTGCATATCCCGGTACACCGCCGGAGTCATACATATAGAGTCATATTTTGTTCTAGTATCGAGTTGTAATTTTTGAGTTGTAAATAAATAGAAGTGTGATGATCATCATTATTAGAGCATTGTCTCGTCTGAGGAAGAGAGAGAGACAGAGAGAGAGAGCCCAAATAAAAAATAAAAGGCCCAAAAAAAACTATAGAAAAAGAGAGAAGGGACAATGTTACTATCCTTTTTCCACACTTGTGCTTCAAAGTAGCACGATGATCTTTATGATAGAGAGTCCCTTATTTTCTCACTTTCATAAACTAGTGGGCATTTTCATTATAGAACTTGGCTTGTATATTCCAACAATGGGCTTCCTCAAATGCCCTATGTCTTGGTGAGCAAGCAAGTTGGATGCACACCCACTTAGTTTATTTTGTTGAGCTTTCATATATTTATAGCTCTAGTGCAACCATTGCTTGGCAATCCCTAGTCCTCGCATTGACGTCAATTGATGGGCATCTCCATAGCCCATTGATTAGCCGCGTCGATGTGAGACTTTCTCCTTTTTTGTCTTCTCCACACAACCTCCATCATCATATTCTATTCCACCAATAGTCTTATGTCCATGGCCTGGGCTCATGTATTGCATGAAAGTTCAAAAAAGTTTGAGAATACAAAAGCATGAAACAATTGCTTGGCTTGTCATCGGGGTTGTGCATGATAGGAGCATTTTGTGTGACAAAAAAGAAGCATGGCCAAACTATATGATTTTGTAGGGATGAGCTTTCTTTGGCTATGTTATTTTGACAAGACATAATTGCTTGGTTATTATGCCTTAAGTATTATTATTTTTATTTCAATATTGAACTTTTGTGTTGAATCTCTCAAATCTGAATATTCATGCCACAATAAAGAAAATTACATTGAAAATTATGTTAGGAAGCATTCCACATCAAAAATTCTGTTTTTATCATTTACCTACTCGAGGATGAGCAGGAATTAAGCTTGGGGATGCTGATACGTCTCCAACGTATCTATAATTTTTGATTGATCCATGCTATTATATTCTCTGTTTTGGATGTTTAATGGGCTATTATTTTTGGGACTAACCTATTAACCAGAGGCCCAATGCCAGTTTCAGTTTTTTTTCCTATTTCAGTGTTTCACAGAAATGGAATATCAAACGGAATGAAACCTTCGCGAGGATCTTTCTTGGAACAAATGCAATCCAGGATACTTGGAGTGGAAGTCAGAGAGGCAGCAAGGCGGCCACGAGGTAGGAGGGGGCGACCAGGCGGGTAGGCGCGCGCACACCCTTGTGGGCCCCTCGTAGCTCCAGGCGGGTAGGCGCGCGCACACCCTTGTGAGCTGATCGACTTTGACATCGCCCGCGTCGGCTTGCCGTATAACGCCATCCTCGGGTACCTGGCGCTGGCCCAGTTCATGGCAGCCACTCATCCTGCCTACAACCTCATGAAGATGCCAGGAAGCAAGGACGTCCTCACCGTGGTCGGAGACACCAAGGAAGCCTTGATGGCCCTCAAGCTCGCCTTCAGGGCCACGGGGGCAGCTTGCCCAACCGACAAGGCAGTGTCCAGAACCAAGTGGGCTGCGCCAACCAAGAAGAAACAACTATTCACTCAGGGTCAAGCGAAGAGGAAGCAGATACCAGTCGACAAGGACGGGGCCTCTGGCGCAACCTTTACCATAGGCACCGACCTCGCCCCAGATCAAGAAAAAGAGTTGGTGGACTTCTTGCAGGCGAACAGGGAAGTATTCGCCGGGGAACCCAAGCAGCTGGCTGGGGTCCCGAGAAGAGTGATCGAGCATCCGGTCCTTCATTGTTATTTCACAGGGCACACGTTGGGGCATACCTGCCCTCTGCTTCTCCGTGGATTGCCGCCTTGCCTTGTGCTTCACAGGGCAAACGTATGCCCCAACGTGTGCCCTGTGAAGTAGAGGGCAAGGCGGCAATCCACGGAGAAGCAGTACTTCATTGTTCAGGATATCCACAAGCTGGAGGTAGCGGGTTTCATTCACGAAGTCCGGTACCCAGAGTGGCTGGCGAATCCGGTCGTCATGCCGAAGAAAGGAGGGAAGGAGCGTATGTGTTTCGACTTCACCAACCTCAACAAGGCTTTTCCACAAGACCCATTCCCGCTGCCGCACATTGACCAGATTGTCGACTCCACCACCGAGTGCGATCTGCTATGTTTCCTGGATGCATTCTCAGGTTACCACCAGATCAAGATGGCGGTGGAAGATGAGGAGAAAACAACTTTCCTGACCCCATGCGGGGTGTACTGCTACACTTGCATGCCATTCGGACTGCGCAATGCAGGAGCGACCTTCAAGCGACTAATGCACATCGCCTTGGGGCAGTAGCTCGGAAGAAATGCCGAGGCCTACGTCGACGACATTGTGGTGAAGTCTCGGGAGGCAAGAACTCTGTTTCAGGACCTGGAGGATACCTTCACGAGCTTACGCCAGGTGGACCTACGGCTCAACATGGAGAAGTACGTGTTTGGTGTCCCTTCGGGCGAGCTGCTGGACTTCCTCGTGTCTCACAGGGGGATCGAGGCCAACCGGGAGAAGGTCAAGGCAATCGAAGACATGAGCCGACCACAAAACCTCAAGGAGAAGCAAAAGCTTGCAGGTTGCGTGACTTTGTTGGGGCGCTTCATCTCCAAGTTAGGGTAGTGCGCATTGTCATTCTTTAAGCTGATGAAGAAGAAGGGTCCATTCGAATGGACCCCCGAGGCCGACTTGGCATTTCAATACCTCAAGATATACTTGACCAGCCCGCCGGTGATGGTGGCGCCTCGTCCTCGTGAGCCCTTTGTACTCTACTTGTCTGCCACACCCCACTCCGCTAGCGTGGCGCTAGTGGCCCTCAGGGAGGGGCCCGAGGTTGAGGACCCGCCAAGTGGAGTCGCCAAGCCAGATGTGGTAGCTCAGCAACAAGGCGATGCTCCTGAGACAGCGGCTGCCCCGACAGGTCATCAAGCCCCAGGAGCTGGAAACCCGCAGGAAACACCTCAGTCCCCGGGAGCCAAAAACTCCGTCATTTCTCCCAACCTTGTCGAGCACCCAGTGTACTTCGTCAGCATGGTCCTGCGAGATGCGAGGGCGCGATACCCCATGCCTCAGAAGCTCTTTCTCGCGCTCCTGGTGGCCTCGCGCAAGCTGCGCCACTACTTCCAAGGTCAACCTATCAAGGTCGTTTCAGCTTACCCATTGGGGAGAGTGCTCAGAAGCCCCAATGCTGCGTGAAGGGTCTCCGAATGGAACATCGAGCTGCAAGCGTTCGACCTAGAGTTCAGCACTACCAGAATCATCAAGGGGGTTGCACTCGCCAACTTTGTGGTGGAATGGACCAACACCCCGGAGCTCGAAGCACGCGAGAACCGATCCCTCGCGCCAGGAAGTGAAGCGCCAGATGGTTGGCTCATGTACTTCGATAGCGCGTTCGCACGACAGGGCGCGGGGCTGGAGCCATGCTCATCTCGCCCACTCGGTACAAGCTTTACTACGCCGTGCAACTCTGCTTCCAGCGGGGCGAGAAGGTCTCCAACAACATCACAGAGTACGAGGGTCCCATCACCGGCCTCAAGGCGGCGGCGGCCCTGGGGGTGAAGCGCCTCACTGTCAAGGGAGACTCGCAGCTCCTCGTCAACTTCTCCAACAAGGTGTACGAGCCAAAGGATGAGCACATGGAGGCATACCTCGCGGAGGTGCGCAAAATGGAGAAGCAGTTCCTGGGCCTGGAACTACAGCATGTGCCTTGTGGCACCAACAAAGAGGTCGATGACATCGCCAGAAGAGCATCCAAGCGGCTTGTCCAAGAGTCTGGCGTCTTTGAGGAGCGGCTCTTCAAGCCTTCGGCAGCACCTCCGCCCGCGGAGCCGGTGCCATCTCAGGAGGAACTCCCCCAGCCTCCAGCCTTGAGAGCCCCCGCCCGCGGCCCGACCTCAGGAGCACGCCTCCTCTTAGCGCTTGAGCCTCAGGAGGGGTGCTAGATCAAGGAGTTCAAGGCGTACCTGACACAAGGCACGTTGCCGGAGAAGGAGGAAGGCGAAGAGCGTGAGGCCCGACAGGCTACAACATACTTCATTCAGGACGGTGAGCTATACAGGAAGCGGCCAAATTATGTTTCTCTATGATGCATTTCTAGGGAACCGAGGAATGAGCTGCTGGCCGACATACATGGCGGAGACTGCGGTCACCACTCGTCGTTGCGCACCCTGGTCGGCAAGGCCTTCCGCAGCAGGTTCTACTGGCCCACGGCACTCAACGACGCGGCCGAGATGGTAAAATCCTGCGAGGCCTGCCAGTTCCATGCCAAGCAGATCCACCAGCCTGCTCAAGACCTCCATACTATGCCGTTCTCACGGCCGTTAGCGGTCTGGGGGCTGGATATCCTGGACCAATTCCCTCGAGCACCTCGAGGCTACCACTACCTCTACGTCGCCATTGACAAATTCACCAAATGGGCAATAGTGGATGTTGTCCGCACCATCCCAACCGGGTTAACAGTCAAGTTCATTAAGGGCCTCATAAGCCGATTTGGGGTCCCTAATCACATCATCGCCGACAACGGCGTGCAGTTTACTAGTGATCTCTTCAAAACGTGTTGTGCTAACCTTGGAACGCACATCTGCTACGCCTCCATGGTGCACCCCAGGAGCAACGGTCAGGCCGAACGTGCCAATGCGGAGGTCCTGAGGGGTCTGAAGACAAGGACCTTCAAGAAGAAGCTCAAGGCCTACGGCAGGGGCTGGCATGACGAGCTCCAGTCTATGTTGAGGTCCATCCACACCACCGCCACTAGGACGACAGGCGAGACCCCGTTCTTCCTCGTCTACGGAGCAGAAGCAGTTCTCCCACACGTGGTCAGGCATCGCTCCGCGCGGGTCCTGGCATTTGATGAAACGCAGCAGGACGCCATGCAGGGGATGGATGTCGTGCTATGGGAGGAACGCCGCCGAGAAGCCTCGCTTCGAGGTGCAAGGTACCAGCAGGCGCTTTGGCGGTACCACTGCCGCAGCGTCCACTCCAGGACGCTCGAGGTGGGTGATCTTGTCTTGAGGAGGGTGCTCTCTAGGGAAGGGTTGCACAAGGTCTTGCCCATGTGGGAGGGCCCGTTTCGGGTTGCCCACGTCTCCAGGCCTAGCGCCGCGCGCCTGGAGACACAGGACAGGATCCCCATCCAGAACGCCTGGAACATCCAGCACCTCCGGAAGTTCTACCCATGAAGTAAGGCCCGGTGCCTCTGAAGCAAGGCCTAGTGCCTGTGAAGAATCTCTTCTCATGACACTCTCACGTAATAATGAGTGGGGCTGTACACGCCCCGGAGTCTCAGGAGTGCCGCCCTCGGGCCTCGGGGGCTCCTTCCTACGCCTAGTGGCAGCACTTAGCTCCACGCTGGTGAGAAGACAAGAAGACTAGACTAAGTGCCGGACGCGGCTTTTCATTTGCTTTCCGCAGTTGGTTGCCCCCTCTTTTAAGTGAGAATTTGCTTTCTCGTGTTCCTTGTTGGCCTGTTTCCATTGTCCTTGTTGCCTCCTTCTGCCCTCGGTTCCTCTTTTTTGAGTCGTCCTCTCCCTCGCGTGCCTCGTGAGGGGGCTGGACAGGCGCCCTCGTGAGCATTTTTGTTTTCTTGTCTTTCGCAAGGCACCCTCGCTCGACCTCGCAAGCTAGCGCTCCCCTCTCAATATGTGCCCCCCGGGTACAGCGATGTGAAGCACTGGGTTATGGGCCGCAGTGCCGACGACCAGGGTCCGGAAGAATAAGGATTCCCTAACTAATTTTTGCAGTTCTCAGGCGCCTTCTGAGCATAGGATGCCTCGTCAGGCACTGGGGAGGGCGCGTCTCGCGAGGCAAAACCTACTTCAGGCGCATCGAGCTAAGTCATTCTATGTGCATACATAAAACATGACGCCGCAACACAACATGGGAATGATAAACATATCACAACCACTTAGAAATCATAACTATTACACGCCCTAGCAGGGCCCCATACTTGTCTCTCTCTAATGCAGGAAGGAAAGGAAGAACGAAACAAAAGTGGACGTGGTCCCGCTGCAGGTCGCGAGGACGGGCCTGTGGTGCTCTTCTTGGTTTAGCCAGTCCCCTCCTCGCGCTTCACCGGAGCACGATGACGGGACGACCCGCTGTCACCTTCGAAGCGGGCACGGCGGCTGGTTGTAGCCGCCACTTCTGGAGCTGGTGTCGTAAGAGGAGCCACCGTAGCTGGACGAGCCATCGCCAGCACCAAGGACGAAGCCGCCCTCCTCCTCGTCACGACCATCGCCGAGGCCGAGCACCTCGTCGCTGTCATTGTCCTCGGGGCAGCACCCGACGCGGCGACCATCTTCCCCAAATACCCTCATGAAGAGGGTCGCCTCGCCGTCGTACCTGAAGTGGAGGGCACACTGCCTACCCAGACTGCGCGCGCGGGTGAACGTCTGCCAGCCGTGAGACAGGAATGCGTTGCCTGCGGCAAAGACCTCAACCATGACCCAGGAAGCCTTGCTGCAGCAGTCGTCCGCCTGCAGTCAAATACCACCTCCAACAGTGGCAGGTAGCTCGCCGATAAAGAAGCACGGGAGTTGAAGCCAAGTGCTGGCCGGGTTCTTTGACCACACGATGAACTCCAGCATCACCTCCAACGAATGGAAGCGCGTCCGAGGGGGCCGCGCAACCACGGCAGGCCTCACCTCATCAACAGGACTGCCATGACCTGGGCGGCTGCTGCCGCAGCTGCGAGGGGCCGCGGCGGGGGTCGCAGTGTGCATGCGGGGACGGTCGCGCCCGCTCTTGGGCGGCGATGACCCAGGCCCCTCCTAGCGAGCCTTCCCCTTCTCTCGAACTGAGAGCCTCTTCACCGGCGCCATGGGTGTTGCTGCCGGCAGTGGACTAAGGAAGAAGAAGAAGCGGGAGAAGCAAGGAAGAGACGGGTGACGGGGGCCTCCACCCCCATTAATAGCCAAGGGTAGGCCAACCGCTGGCCTCCATGATCTAAGGTAATAATGATCTTTTTTCTGCATGCAGCAAGGACCCATCAAGTCAGGCAGTTGCCGAGGCAATGTGGGGAAGCGAAGATGCCCATGTCCAATCAGTCGCCGCACGCCAACCGTGGCCGCAGGTTGATGGGGCTCGCGGCGCTTCGCGCTTGCCCTTTGGCTTCGCCTCGAAGCCAAGCCCGAGCGTGCCTTGGGCCCGGGGGCTACTAGAGGCCCCATACGGCCTATCTTCACCAGCAAGCATTCAAGACCCTTGCGAGGGGCCAAGCCTCGCGAGGCGGACGACGCAAGACCTCCTCAGTGGCGGCCTCTGCCGGATCTTGGGTTCCAGCAAAACCCTCAAGGATCAAACACTGGGGTGCGCATGAAGATCTGCCCCTACCGGTCCACGGCCTAGCTTCTCTAAGATCTCAAGGGCAAACTCGACGAACTCGCAACACAAAGGACACAAGATTTATACTGGTTCAGGCCACCATTGTGGTGTAATACCCTACTCCAATGTGGTGTGGTGGATTGCCTCTTGGGCTAAGGATGAACAATACAAGGGCAAGAACAGCCTCCTAGGGAGAGGTGCTCTTGTGCTTGGTGGGTGTGAGGATGAACTGAATGAGTTGAGTCCCCTCCTACTGTGGTGGCTAATCCTATTTATAGAGGCCCTGGCCCTCTCCCCAAATATTGAGCGGGAAGGGAGCCAACAACGGCCAATTCGAAAGGGACAGCTGGTACAGCTTATCCTAACAAATGTAGTCTTCTCCTGCAAAAGGCTCTGGTGGTGACGCCGCCTTGGGCTCCATGGTGACCTCCGTCTTGCCGTCCTGCTGGTCATGGTCTCATTGCACCGATATGGGAACCTTTGCTTGACGCCTGATACGTCTCCAACGTATCTATAATTTTTTATTGCTCCATGCTATGTTATCTACTGTTTTGGGCAATATTGGGCTTAATTATCCACTTATATATTATCTTTGGGACTAACCTATTAACCAGAGGCCCAGCCCAGAATTGCTGTTTTTTGCCTATTTCAGTGTTTCGAAGAAAAGGAATATCAAACGGAGTCGAAATGGAACGAAATCAACTGGAGAAGTTATTTTTTGGAAGGAAAGCTACCGAATGGACTTGGACCCCACGTCAGGAGACAAGGGAGGTGCTCACGAGGGTGGGGGGCGCCCCCCTAGGGCGCGCCCCTTGCCTCGTGGGGCCCCGAAGCTACACCGACGTACTTCCTGCACCCATATATACCTACGTATCCTAAAACTTCTAGAACATACAATAGATCGGGAGTTCCGCCGCCAGAAGCCTCTGTAGCCACCGAAAGCCAATCTAGACCCGTTCCGGAACCCTGCCAGAGGGGGAAACCCCTCTTCGGTGGCCATCTTCATCATCCCGGTGCTCTCCATGACGAGGAGGGAGTAGTTCTCCCTCGGGGCTGAGGGTATGTACCAGTAGCTATGTGTTTGATTTCTCTCTCTCTCTCTCGTGTTCTTGAGATGATACGATCTTGATGTATCACGAGCTTTGCTATTATAATTGGATCCTATGAAGTTTCTTCCCCCCTCTACTCACTTGTAATGGTTGAGTTTCCCCTTTGAAGTTATCTTATCGGATTGAGTCTTGAAAGATTTGCGAACACTTGATGTATGTCTTGCCGTGGATATCTATGGTGATAATGGGATATCACGTGATTCACTTGATGTATGTTTTGGCGATCAACTTGCGGGTTCCGCCCATGAACCTATGCATAGGGGTTAGCACACGTTTTCGTCGTGATTCTCCGGAAGAAACTTCTGGGCACTCTTTGAGGTTCTATGTGTTGGTTGAATAGAAACTTTGAGATTGTGTGATGCATATCGTATAATCATACCCACGGATACTTGAGGTGACATTGGAGTATCTAGGTGACATTAGGGTTTTGGTTGATTTGTGTCTTAAGGTTTATTCTAGTACAAACTCTAGGGCTGTTTGTGACACTTATAGGAATATCCCAACGGATTGATTGGAAAGAATAACTTTGAGGTGGTTTCGTACCCTACCATAATCTCTTCGTTCGTTCTCCGCTATTAGTGACTTTGGAGTGACTCTTTGTTGCATGTTGAGGGATGGTTATGTGATTCAATTATGATTTTCTTGTCGAGGGAACTTACACTAGTGAAAGTATGAACCTTAGGCCTTGTTTCAACGCACTGCAATACCGTTTACGCTCACTTTTAACACTTGCTACCTTGCTGTTTTTATAATTTCTGATTACAAATACCTTTATCTAGTATCTATATACCACTTGTTTCGCCATCTCTTCGCGCGAACTAGTGCACCTATACAATTTACCATTGTATGGGGTGTGTTGGGGACACAAGAGACTCTTTGTTATTTGGGTGCAGGGTTGCTTGAGAGAGACCATCTTCATCCTACGCCTCCTACGGATTGATAAACCTTAGGTCATCCACTTGAGGGAAATTTGCTACTGCCCTACAAACCTCTGCACTTGGAGGCCCAACAATGTCTCCAAGAAGAAGGTTGTGTAGTAGACATCAACGCCTCGGTACTCCGCGCCTGCGCTTGCTTCCTTAGCACCAAAGAGGAAACAAGGACACTGTGCGCGCTGGCGCCCGCCTGGTGCCCGCCTGATCTTGATCGTTATGGCTCACGTCATTGGAACCTCGCGAGGTTTGCCTTGCCTTGAAGTCTCCGCCCCTCGCGAGCTAGCCTGGTGAGGGTGCTCTCGAGGAGGTCTTGTGTCGTCCGCCTCGCGAGGCTTGGCCCCTCGCGAGGGTCTTGAGTGCTTGTTGGTGAAGATGGGTCGTACGGGCCCGCTCGCAGAGCCACGCCGTGGGCTGCATGTAGGCAAGTCTGGGGACCCCCATTCCCAGAACATCGACAGTAGCCCCCGGGCCCAAGGCGCGCTCGGGCTTGGCTTCGAGGCAAAGCCAAAGGTCAAGTGCAGAGTGCTGAAGTCCCCAACAGCCTACGACCTTGGTCGACGCGTGGCGGTTTATTGGGCGTGGGCGTCTCCGCTTCCCGACGCTGCCTCAACAACTGCTCGACTGTCAAAAGGCTGGTGTAGACAACGCTTGCCTTCACTGCTTCCTTTCGCCTTGCTCCAAATCCCCTTCTTGGTCATTGCTTCCAAAATCTCCAGATATACTCCCATCCTTTCTTGCATTAGCGACCAATGGCGCCCCGGAGGGTCAAGCCCGCCACGTCGTCGGCTTGGTATGAGCCAGCCCTCGACGCGCCTAACGTCTTGGAGAAGAACCTCACAGCCACATGCTTGCTGACGGCGCGGGAAAGCAATTAGAAGGGGAAGACCGTGTCGGATCAAGGGTTCCGGCAAAACCCTTAAGGTTCAAACACTAGGGTGCATGCGAAGTTCTCCCCCCCCCCTATCGATCCGCGTCGTAACTTAGCTAAGATCTCACGGACTAACTCGACGAACTCGTAGCACAAGGGACACGAGATTTATACCGGTTCGGGCCACCGTTGTGGTGTAATACCCTACTCCAGTGTGGTGGTGGTGGATTGCATCTTGGGCTGAAGATGAACACTACAAGGGGAAGAACAGCCTCCTGAGGTTGAGGTGTTCTTGTGCTTGGTGAACTTGTGTGGTTGAGGATGATCTCAATGATCCGTCTCCTCTCGTTTTCCGTCTGTCCCCTTCTATGGTGATGGCTAGTCCTATTTATAGAGGCCCTGGTCCTCTCCCCAAATATTGAGCGGGAAGGGAGCCTGCCAAAGGGGACAACTAGTACAAGCTATCCTGACAAAAGGTGGTCTTCGCCTGCCAAAGGTTCTGGCGGTGACGACGTCTTGGGCTCCACGGTGACCTTCGTCTTGCCGTCCTTCTGGTCTTGGTCTCGTTGCACCAATATGGAAACCTTTGCTTGATGCCTCGGTACTCCGCGCCTGCGCTTGCCCCCTTAGCAACAAAGAGGAAACAAGGACACTGCGCGTGCTGGCGCCCGCCTAGTGTCAATCATCATGGCTTACGTCAGGAGAACCTCGCGAGGTTTGCCCGGCCTTGAACTCTCCGCCCCTCACGAGCTAGCCTGTAAGGCCGCTCCTGAGGAGGTCTTGAGTGCTTGTTGATGAAGATGGGCCGTACAGGCTTGCTAGCAAAGCCATGCCATGGGCTGCAGACAGGCAAGTCTGGGGACCCCCGTTCCCAGAACGCCGACAGTAGCCCCCGGGCCCAAGGCGTTCTCGGGCTTGGCTTCGAGGCGAAGCCTAGGGTAAAGTGCGGAGTGCCGCAGGCCCCAATAGCTTGCAGCCTCGGTCAACGTGTGGCGGTTGATTGGACGTGGGTGTCTCCGCTTCCCCACGTTTCATCGGCAACTGCCCGATTGTCAAAAGGTTGGTGTAGACAGTGTTCACCTTCACTATTTCCATTCGCCTTACTCAGATCCCCTTTCTTGCTCCCCACTTCCGAAATCTTTGGATCCACTCCCATCCTTTCCTGTATCAGCGACCAATGGTGCCCCGGAGGGTCAAGCCCGCCTTGTCGCCGGTGCTGTCTGTGGCGAAGGCTTGGTACAAACTTGCCCTCGACTCGCCCAATGTGTCGGAGAAAAAGCTCGCCGCCACACGCCTGCTAACGGCGGGGGCGAGTAATGAAAGGGGGAAGATGGAGCTCTGGGTTGCTTCTGATGTGCCGGAGCACGAGGGGAGTGCGTTCTTCCCCTTCTTCACGAGCAGTATCGCCGCCGGGTTGGTTCCTCCCTTCTCCGATTTCTTCTATCAGGTCCTCGACCACTACGGGCTGTAGGCGCTGCATCTCCATCCCAACTCCGTCCTTCTCTTGTCCATCTTCGCCTACTACTATGAGGCGTATCTGGGTGTGATGCCGTCCGTGGCCCTGTTGTGCCACTTCTTCTTCCTCCGTGCCAGCGACGGCCATATCTCCAGGTGTGCCAATTTCATCGTGGCCAGCAAGGCCAACTCGATCTCTAACACCAGGGAGAAGGCCGACAACCTCAGGGCCAAATGGGTCATGATGAGCGCCAAGCAAGGTGTGGTGTGGTGCCCGAGGCCGACCAGGCGTGGTGCTGCGCGAAGCTCACCGACGAGCGGGCGACATTGGTGCTGGAGCAGATGAAGTCCGACTTGAAGCCCGACAATGCGAAGGTGGCGAGGATTACAGGGGCCATGCTCCTGAGGGAGTTCCTGGTGCTGCACGTGGCCCTGCTCCAGGCCCGCTCGCGCCCCTTGTGGGAACTCGGGGATGAAGAGGACAAGGTTCGCTTGAGCTCGGAGGCCTTGTCCGGCGAGGAGCTGACCGCAGCTCTCCACCTCCTGGTTGGGGACGATCAGGAAGTATCCTCTGAATGTCTTCACTCCCTTGTTCTGCCACAAGGACAGTGTGCTCACCGGGGCCCCAGCAGTGGCGACGCCGGTGGAGCTGTCGTGTCATGAGTCCCATGAGGAATAAGAGGAGGAGGAAAACTCGGAAGTGACCCACGAAGGGACGGGGGAGACCTCCCCCTTGAGTAAGGCTGACATCCTCTGCGCCTTCCCTGAAGAATATGAGGCTAATGCTTCCCAGGAGAAGGAGGAACTGGCCATGATCCCGATGAGGAGCAGGTCAGCGCTGATCCTCCAAGATTCTGTTGCTGCTCTGGTGCCGGCTGGAGCCACTTCTTGTTCAACTGCTGCTCCTACTTCAGCTTCTGGATGAGGCGCGCCCGCGCCTCAGGTCGCGACGCTCTCCATCTTTAAGCTCACTAAGCGGAAGGTGGACTACGTTGTTATAGACCAGTAAGTGCCCCGTCTCGCCTTGTTCCTGCTGTTGATGCTCGTTTCTGACTCTCTTTGCTTGTTGCATAACCAGGCTGTCGTCTGTGGTGAAGAGGAGATGCGAGAGCAAGGTGGTGCCGCTTGAGTCCGTTGGCCTCCTACGACCGTGCCCTTCTCCGTGAGCAAAGGTGGGGATGGTGCTCATGCTTCTCCAGCCCGGTCGTCCTCGCGAGGACTGGTGGAGCTCCCTCGGGAGGAGTCAGCCCACGAAGCGCCGCTTGCTCAGGAGGTGCTGGTGTCCGGCACGGCTGGAGAGGTTCTGAAGGCTCAGGAGCCCTTGATCTCCCAGGCTCTGGTGACAACGTCGCCCCCTTCTCCTGTTGTGCCCCTGGCCCTAGGTTCTTCTACTTCCTTAGACGTCTTGGAGTGCGCCATTTCGGAGATGGCCCGACTGCTGGATGATCTCCAGGGCACGTACTCGTGCCTCGTGGCCGGGCGCTTGGAGCTGGTCTCTGGCTAGCTTCACTCCGACCCGGCGGTTCGAGTGTCGCTGAGCCAGGCCGCGGTGGCCTCCGAGAAGGAGAAGTAGGAGGCCACCAAAGCTGCGGCCGATCGCGAGGCAGCATTGAAGGACGCCGAGGCCGCCCGCAGCCGCTGTCACGAGCTGGAGGACGAGCTGAAGGGCCTGCGCGACCATCATGCGAAAGAAGCATGTGGCCGCCAGGCGAAGGAGGAGGAGATGAAGGCCTGGGAGGATGCCATCAAGGGCCGAGACGCCGAGCTGGGGGAGCTGGCGAAGGCGCAAGCAGCGGAGCGGAACCGGCTGGAGGAGTTGGAGCGGAAGGTGAGGGCGAAGGAGGCCGACCTAGACGCCAAGGTGAGGGTCCTTGCCGAAGACCGTACGGCCTTCTCGACCATCGAGGAGAGGTCCCACGTGGCATTGAAGACACTGTACGAGAAGGGCTTGGAGAAGCCGCTGGCCAGCGACGAGGATGGCCCTGCTCAGCTGCTTCCCTTCCTGGTGAAGGGGCTCGAGGAAGTCGTGGAGGGCATCGGTCCTAGGGTGGAGGCATGCCTCGCGTCCTTTCCTCAGCCACGCTGACGCTAGGCTTCAGCCACCTTCACCTTCGTGACCCCAGCACTCGTCTTGACGAGCTGCTGGAACATGTAGCTGACAAACACTGCGCGGCTGCCGCCGTGGCTGTGAAGGGTCAAGTGGAAGCCTTGCTGAAGATGTTCGATGCCTTCGCCCCTGCACCCTCGACCTGTGATGCAGGTGAAGGCGACGCTACCCAGGAGGGGGCACCTTTTGCAGGCGCCGGCGATGTCCAGGGGTAACTTGCGGCTGCTTTTCTGCTTTATTCCTGCAACATGCACCATGCCTTGTGGAGGCGTTAAACTTGTGTTTGATACTGTGATTACTATATGTATTTTAATATTTTCTTTGAGATTTTGCGATTTTCTTCCTATTTGCTTTGTGTTCCGCATCGGCAGAGCCCGGCCCTGCGCATACCTCAACCGTCGTTGGGCCTACCGGTAACCAGGACAGACCAAGGAGCGAAGGGCTACGTGACTAGTTAGGCTCCTGAGTCGCGATGCTCAGGAGTCCCCCTTAACACGCAAATAGCCTATAGGAAGGATACACAAGGATAGGTTAATGTTCTACGTCGGCAGAGCCCGGCCCCGCGCATACCTCAATCACCGTTAGGCCGACCAGAGGGGCGTGCGATGACCAGGTCCCAGGACCTTGTTGGGGGGCATACACTTGGGCGTGACCCAAGCGTAGCCGCCGTGCCTAGCCCCCTCACGCGGCTCTGCCGAGGGGAGGCGTTGCGGCGAGGCCGGACATTGAGCTCTCGGGCTCCCTGAGGTTGGTAAGGCTGTGGGGCCTCCCTCAGATGTTTATCACCAGCGCTGAGCGTAGTGCTTCCGCTTGTGCACGGGCATAGCCACTCCTCGGCAGTGTCGACGGCCAGCGCGGAGCATGGTGCTTCCACTTGGGCGTGGGAGGGGGACTCCCTACTGCGGAGAGTCCCCAGGGCATGTATAGCCCCGCCCTGACACGTGGCTTGCATGGCAGGGCTAGACGAGATGTATCTGGGCACTCATGAGCCAGCGCAGGACTCACGAGGCCCTACCTCAAGGCGGGTTGCGCCTGGTCTTGATTCTTTTTCACTGTCTTGGTCCAGCGAGGTGGTTAGACAACCTGCGCCGAGCGAATCTCTTGAGGTCATCACGTGAAAAAGCCAAGCACCAACGGCCCCAGGAGGTGACGTGAACGGGGCTGGCCCGCCAGACAGAGCTCAATCACTGTATTTATCGACGCTGCAGGGATGGGCCCAAGCAGAGACGCAGTGCTTAAATTACTCATGCAAAGGGTCCTGAAGAAAGACGGCCGGCGCACGGCACCCATGGTGGCTAACAATGAAGCATTCAATAGTCATAGATAGATTAAGCATGGAAAGCAACCTAGCTTAGGTAAATGCAGGGAAGATGCATGGCACAGGGTCCGGCTCGAGTGGCTTGGGGATGATGCACCTCGAGGGGCGCCGCCAACAGTGTAAGCTAAAGACACAAAAGGACAGATACGTGCCACTGGGACTGACCCACGCGGCCTGGGGATGATGCTGCCCTGGGGCCGCTCCCAGCTGAATGAACTTGGGAAAATGTCACCTGGATCTATTGATGAAGGAGAGTTGGGGTAGCTGAAGGCGTGCGGCGAAGGGGCTGCCCCTCATGAGCCACCGGGGCCCTGAGCCTCAGGATGCTCTGGGGGTCCAGGGGGTTCCCTGAGGACCGCCTTCATCTCTATCAACACAACGTGGTGCCTGGCCTCCTAAGATGCTAGGATGCTCCGTAGGTTGCATTGGTAGGTGGCCGCCACGCTCAGCAGGCCAAAGGGCATGCGAACATAGCTGTGAGGTGGGCCCTCGCAGCGTCCCACGCGCGAAGGCCAGAGAAGCTCCTGAGAAGCTGCCCGATTGAGCCCTAGAACATCGATGCAGATGCGCAGCCCGGCATCCTCGCATGGATGGGGAGCTGCCCCTGGTGAGCGGCGACCGCCATGCATGGCCTGTGCGTCTTGCAGTTCCTGAGCGGTCTTGGTGATGAACTCCTGAGCAGTGGAACTCCTTGCCCTGTGTTCTCCTGAGGGAAACATGCTACGAAGCACGGCTCCAAGTGGTGCCCAAGAGCCTCCCTCGTGATGTTGGCAAAGTCTGAGGCCCTCCATAAGAGAGCCCCTGAGCCCTTCCCAAGAGGGGCGCTGGGCGCGCCTTCCTATGCGACGGAGGGAGGCGCCCTAGGCGCGGGCACCGATCCTGACGAGGCGCCGCTTGCCTGAGGCCCTGCTTGGCAGAGCTGCTTCTTCTTCTTGGGGGTGGCCTCAGGAGGGCGCTCGCCATGACTATCGGGGTCGTCGATTGCTGAAGCTTGGAAGGCACGCTCGAGGGAGCACACCACGTCTCTTTCTTCGCACGGTACTGTGATGATTCCGCCGCTTCCCGGCATCTTGAGGACATTCTAGCTGTGATGGGTCACCTCCATGAACTTGGCCTGCGCTTGATACCGAGGGTGGCGTTGTATGGAAGGTGGATGTAGGCGACGTCAAAGTCAATGAGTTCGATGCGGTAGTTGTTGCATTCTCCGAAGGTAACGGGGAGGCAGACCTGCCCAATCGGGGTAGTAGAGCCGTCGGTTACTCCTGAGCAAGGCTTGGTAGGCTGAAGCTGGTCATATGGCACTTGGAGGTTGTCGAGTGTGTCGACTGACAGGACATTGAGACCCACACCACTGTCGATAAGGGTCTTGGTAACTTGCACGTTGCTGATGACTGGCGAACAGAGCATTGGGAGGACGCTACAGTAGCCGCACACTTCAGCTGATATGCCGAACTGAACATGATGGGGCACCTGGACCAGCTGAGCGGGCATGTGGCCTCGAGCTTGGGGAGAACCGCATTCACTTCATAGGAAAATTGTTTGAAAATACGTTGCGAGGCTGGGGCTTGAGCTCCGCCCAAGATGCAGGCGATAGCGCGTGGCTCCGGGAAGCTCCCAGCCCCCTCATCTTGATGGTGGTCGTCATTCTTCTGGGTGGTGGCGGTAGTGGATGAAGGCCTGCGTTGCCTTGAGGACGAGCCTCACGAGGCTTGTCCCTCCAGGCGCCCTCGCGAGGCTGATCCTGCCAGCGGTCCTCACGAGGCCGGTCGTGCCACTCCTGGCGCGGGCCACGGTCGCTGCAGTGTCCGCCAAAGCGTTCTCCTCCTTGGCCGTAGCCCCGGTTGCTGCGCTCGGGGCGTCAACCGAAGCGACATTCTCCGATGGCTCTGACCTCTTGACAGTCGCTGGTGTTGTGGACTTGGTCTTCTTCTCCTCTGGGTCTGCAGTAGGGAGATCGAGGTGGGAGAGGCGCCCCTCCTCAGCTCTTGCACACTTGTTCGCGATGTTGAACAGCTCCATGGTCGTGCATAGCTCCTCGTGTATGCCAAGCTCCACCTTCATCTTGACGCCACGGACGCCGTCGGAGAACGCTGAGATGATGGCCTCGTCGGTCACCTTGGAGATCTTGATTGGCGCGCTGTTGAAGCGCTGAACGTACTTCTGCAAGGTCTCTGCTGGTTGTTGCTTGATGCGGCATAGGTCAACCGTGACCCGGGGGCGGTCGCGAGTGCCCTGGAAGTTGGCGATGAAGCGGTTGCACATCTTGTCCCAGGAGGAAATTGAGCCTGGCGGAAGGTTCAGGAGCCAGGAGCGGGGGCCATACTTGAGAGCCATGGGAAACCAGTTTGCCATGACTTTCTTGTCGCTGTTGGCTGTCTCGATGCTCAGCTCGTAGAGCTGCAGGAACTCCGCGTGGTCGGGGGTGCTGTTGTAGTGAGGAGGCAGATCTTGCTTGAACTTGCCCGGCCAGGCGACGCTACACAGCAAGGGGGTGAAGGCGCCGCAGCTGGCCGTGGTCAACGGGGCCCACCTTGGAGGTGGAGCTTGGCCTTGGCGCCCGCACACTGCTACGGCCAGCGGCGCTGGGCCTTGCCGCAGCAAACGATCCGGGTGCGGCGGAGCGAGGAGTGGCGGAGCATTTGCTTGCGGTCGAGGGACTTCTTGACAGCTTCTTTCTTCAAGTGCCGGCGCCGGACACAGTGGGTCACGCCGTGGGGCCACGTGCCTTGGCGCTAGGGCACCGTCTTGGGGCAGAGGTGGTGGAGGTGCTTCATGAGCTGCATCGCCCGTGGCTGGCGGAGGGTGCGATAGAGAGTGGGATGGTGAAGGGGAGCCACCTGTGGCACGGACAAGCCCGGCGATGTGGTTAATCCAGTCCTTGTAGAGTTCGTCGACTGGGCAGTAGCGCAGGAGCTCGTGCGCCATGAGGAGCGCGGCCCGTGCGTCCGTGGGAAAGCGATGAGCGTGAGACGACAAACCATCGGGAGTCAGCGATGGAGTGGCGGTGCGGCCGTCCAGCCGCACCGAGGGGTACAGCGAGGATGCTTGATGCTCGTTCCCCACTGGGCTGGTGGTGGTGTTGGCGGCAGGCGTCGGAGAGCAACAGGGTGGCCTGCCGACAGGGGCCGTCCGGGTGACGCGGTTGGCGAGGGCAGCCCGGCGCTCGACACAGTCACGACGTGCGTCCGCCATGGAGACAATGGAGCGACGTGATGCGGAGCGGCGGAAAATAAGCTTCGGAGCACCCCTACCTGGTGCGCCAAATGTCGGATCACAGGTTCCAGCAAAACCCTTAAGGTTCAAACACTCGGGTGCACGCGAAGACCTCCCCCCCAATCGATCCGCGTCCTAACTTAGCTAAGATCTCATGGACTAACTCGAGGAACTCGCAACACAAAGGACACGCGATTTATACTAGTTTGGGCCACCACTGTGGTGTAATACCGTACTCCAGTGTGGTGTTGGTGGATTGCCTCTTGGGCTGAAGACGAACAATACAAGGGGAAGAACAACCTCCTGAGGTTGAGGTGTTCTTGAGCTTGGTGAACTTGTGTGGTTGAGGATGATCTGAATGATCCGTCTCCTCTCGTTTTCCGTCCGTCCCCTTCTATGGTGGTGGCTAGTCCTATTTATAGAGGCCCTGGTCCTCTCCCCAAATATTGAGCGGGAAGGGAGCCAACAATGGCCAATTTGAAAGGGGACAGCTAGTACAAGATATCCTGACAAAAGGTGGTCCTCGCCTGCCAAAGGTTCTGGTGGTGACGCCGTCTTGGGCTCCATGGTGACCTCCATCTTGCCGTCCTTCTCGTCTTGGTCTCGTTGCACCAATATGGAAACCTTTGCTTGATGCCTCATTACTCCACGCCTGCGCTTGCCCCCTTAGCACCAAAGAGGAAACATGGACGTTGCGCGCGCTGGCACCCGGCTGGTCTCGATCGTCATGGCTTACGTCACGAGAACCTCGCGAGGCCTGCCCGGCCTTGAAATCTCCGCCCCTCACAAGCCAGCCTGACGAAGCCACTCCTGAGGTGGTCTTTGTCGTCCACCACGCGAGGCTTGGCTCCTAACGAGGGTCTTGATTCTTTGTTGATGAAGATGGGCCGTACAGGCCTGCTAGCAAAGTCACGCCATGGGCCGCATGCAGGAAAGTCTGGGGACCCCCTGTCGGTGTCAAAACCGGCGGATCTCAGGTAGGGGGTCCCGAGCTCTGCGTCTAGGACGGATGGTAACAGGAGGCAGGGGATACGATGTTTTACCCAGGTCCGGGCCCTCTTGATGGAGATAAAACCCTACGTCCTGCTTGATTAATATTGATGATATGGGTAGTATAAGAGTAGATCTACCACGAGATCAGAGAGGCTAAACCCTAGAAGCTAGCCTATGGTATGATTGTTTTTCGTCCTACGGACAAAAACCCTCCGGTTTATATAGACACCGGAGAGGGCTAGGGTTACACAGAGTCGGTTACAATGGTAGGAGATCTACATATCCGTATCGCCAAGCTTGCCTTCCACGCCAAGGAAAGTCCCTTCCGGACACGGGACGAAGTCTTCAATCTTGTATCTTCATAGTCCTGGAGTCTGGCCGAAGGTATAGTCCGGCCATCCGGACACCCCCTAATCCAGGACTCCCTCAGTAGCCCCCGAACCTAGCTTCAATGACAACGAGTCCGGCACACAAATTGTCTTCGACATTGCAAGGCGGGTTCTTCTCCAGATTCCGTGTACCTGTTGAACAGTGTCTGGTTTCTTGTAAATGTAGTGCTCCTTGGCTTCTATGCCCAATAATGGCTGTTTTCCACGTGTCAAACGAATATGAAAAGTCAGGGTGTTTTTTATATTTACACCCCTAGCCGCGTGAATGAGCCGCCTATTTAAGGGGACGAGGATTTAGATCCAAACCACACCTTCTCCCTTCTACGAGTATTCATCAGAGCATATCCGACAGAGGTCCATTCCATCATGGCCGTCCGCCGCAGCTCCTCCTCTCGCCCTTCCAGCCCTCAACCTGGAGATTGGAAGAGGTTCTCCATCCCGCACAGCGAGCTAGTGACGCTCCAGACCAAGGGATTTCTCCCCCCGGCCTATATGGTCCCGGTTCGAGCCAGACTTGCCACCTATAATGGCGGAGAGCAAGCGGAGAGCGCCCCCAATCCCTCCAAAGGAGAGCGGGTATGCCTTGCCCCTTACTTAATAAGAGGGCTCGGATTTTCAATTCATCCGTTTCTCCGGGGACTTCTGGAGTTCTATGGCCTCCAGCTGCACAACCTCACGCCTGCCTCCATATTGCATATCGCGGGCTTCGTAGCCCTTTGCGAGCTGTTCTTGGGCTGCGAGGCTCATTTCTGTCACACCCTAGCTAGTCATGCATTAGAGTGTTGCATCATGTTTACTCTTTCATCAGAAACTTGAAATGGAGATCTGTGAAACCCTCAGAATCATTTTGAAAATGACCCAAATAAAAATTTCTCCAAAAGGGTCCAAGAAAATGCTCATGTTGCTCTCTGAAAATATTGGACAGAGATAAAAATCAAACCAATATTTTTAGTGGCTCATGGACATTTATTTTGGGCATTTGGAATTAATGCATAAATATTTGCTTTGGAAATATATTTCTATATATATTAATATATGTCCAAATATTATGCCAATTATAAAGGAGCTCTGGAATAATATATCTAGCCCCTGAAAAATTTGGCATAAGTTAAATAAATGATTTAATATATTATTTAAATCAAAACAAATGTCAGAAATTAGAAAACAGAAAAAAATAAAAGGGAGAAGCTTACCTGGGCTCCTCCACTGTGCAGCCCATCCAGCTGGCCGGCCCAGCCAGCAGGCGGCCCAGCCCGTCTCCCTCCTCTGTCCTCTTCGTCCCGACAGAGGGAGGGGAGTGTGGCCGGCGCGCGCGCGCGCCACCGCGCCACGCCACCTCTCTCCCTGCCTGCCTGCCCTCCCCTCCTCGCCTCGATGCCCTGGACGACGCC
>NC_041386.1:356470382-356572903 GCF_002162155.2 Triticum dicoccoides | reverse complement strand
AAGCTCCGCCACAACCCCCTCTTCCTTCCCACCGCTCCACGGGCCTCCGGAAGCCCTGCATCGCCACCACGTCGCCGTTCCCCTCTTCGGGCTCCGACCATCATCGCCGTCGAATTCGCCGTCTCCAGCGCGTCTCCGAGCCCGCTTCGACGCCCACTGCAACCGCGGTGAGCCCCCGAGTCGTTTCCCCCTTCTCCCCTGGTCTCTTTCGACCTCTAGGCCTTAGCCCCACCTTGGCCGAGAGCTCCACGCCGCCGGTGATGTCGCCGTCGTGGCCACGGTCACCGTAGCGCCCAACCGAGCACACTATCGTGCTCCACGCCTCACTAGGAGCACGCAGCACGCACCAACGCCTCCCCAAACCCCCTGCAACGCCGACTCCGACCGCACCCGAACTCCGGCGGCCGCAGCCGAGCTCACCGCCGTCGACTCCGGCCACCCCAGGCTCGGCCACCACCACCGTTCGACGCGCGGGAGCAAGAGCTCTCCAACGAGCCCAACCACAGCCTCGCCCGTGCCCTGTAGCGCGATCCCGCATCGCGCCGCCGTCTCGGGCCTCGCCGGCGTCACGTCGCCGGTGGGTTTGACCCACTTTGACCACGGCAGGAACCCCCCCTGAGTCCCAGACAGGTGGGCCCAGCCCTGTAGCTAATTAGGATTAGCGCTAACCACTGTTAGTTAACCCCCTGACACTGACTAGTGGGCCCCAGCGCCACTAATTAGTAATTAGGATTAATTTAACCCTGTTTAAACCCCCTGTCACTGACGTGTGGGCCCCACACGTCAGGTTTGACTCCAGCCAGCCGCAGTTGACCACTGACGTCATGCTGACGTCATGCTGGCGCAATAATTATATTTCTGGATTTAATTTAAATCAGGAAATTCCAGAATATTATTTAAACTTCAAAAATTCATAACTTTTATTCTGTAACTCCAAATTGGACAAATTATATATGAAAAATGATTAGAAAAATCCAATCTATCCATCTGTACTATTTTCATGCATGATCAAACAAGTTAAATTGATGTTTCAAGCAGAACAAGGAAAAGCACTTTAAAAGGCCATATTTGAATTTGAAATTTGAATCCTTGATTCAAATTTGTTCAAACCCTTCTGGTTTTAGTTGCATTAGCCCAACACACTCATATTGCCATGTTTCATGCATGCATCATATTGTTGCACATTGTTTGGTGATGGTTGTGTATCGGTGTCCTTTGCGACAGGTTCTGCCTCCGAGGAGTACCGTGATTACCCTAACGAAGAACCGTATCAGTGCATCGAACCATCAGGCAAGCAACCAACCATTTTATCATATCGATACAATCCCATGTTCTCGCTCCTGCTCTCTTTTACTGCATTAAGACAACGCGTTTCAAACTGCTGTGTGCTACGGTAGTTGAACCCATTTCCTCTGCATGACCTGTCATTGCCACAGTAACTAGATGAAACCCACTAGCATGTGTAGGAGTTGATTGAGCCATATGTATGTGTTGTTCCTACCTTGCTATGCCTGCTATGCTTAGAGTCGTGTCAGGTCTGGTTCATCTGGGTGATGGCTAGAGTGAAATGACTATGTCGGTAATGAGAGTGGTGTGGTGAACACGATTTGGTAAAGGTGTCGATGAGAGGCCATGTAGGAGTACATGGTGGGTTGTTTCATTGAAGCCGACCTTAAGCACTGAGATCTGTATGTGTGATTTAAGATACAACTACTACCATGCATTGGGCCCTGAAATATGACCCCGCTCGACTTCTTATTCACCCTAGCTCTCTGTCCAGGAGTTGCAAGTAGTTTCTGGTGTTTGTAGCCTACTGGAGGCCGTGAACAGCGCTGACCGTAGGGGTGGGCTGTGATGCGGTAGGTACGTGGCACGGTGTACCGAATACCCGTTAGGTATCTCGGGAACCCTGTTCACATCGTTTGGGGCCGTATGGGAAACCTCGGCCGGACTCCCTGCGGATGGAACCTGAATAGGCGATAAACCTGGACTAGAGGCTTAAGTGTTTAGGTAGGTCGTGGTCTACACCCACGTCGGCTTTCGCTTGAAGTCTGCCGAGCACATGTCGTGTGCAGACGCTAAGTGGTGGAAACATGTATGAAGAAGTACACCCCTGCAGGGTTAACATGATCTATTCGAATAGCCGCGTCCGCGGTAAAGGACTACTTGGTTGCCTATACAGTTCATAGACAAGTAAATGGAAACTACTAAAAGCCTCAAGATAAGAGTGAGTGCCGAGGATGGCTCTTCCGTAGGAAGACGGAGGTGGATCCTCGGTGGTGTATTGAAGTGGTGAGTAGTGGACTCGTGTGCGCAAAACCATTTCAAGTTGGAGTATCGTAGGATAGTCTGGCCAAGAGTCAAAGCTGGCTTGCTGCAATAACTCCACCAACCCTTCTTGATACTAAGCATGTATGTAGGATCTGATGTAAGTCTTGCTGAGTACCTTTGTACTCATGTTGCTATAATCTACATTTTTACAGAAGACGCTGCAACCCCTTCTGATGGGTTCTATGTAGACGTTGACATCAACGAGTAGGCTAAAGACCCAGGTGGTGACCCTGAGCTTGTGAAGGACCACGTAGTATAGCTAGGCTTTCCAAGCCTCCTTTATTTTACTAGTTGTCTGTACTCAGACAAGTTACCTCCGCTGCTGGTTTGTATGACTGTATGACTTGAATGCTGGGTCGTGTGACCCGTATCTTTGTGTATGCTATGTATGGCTCCCTGAGCCTTAAATAAAGTACTTGTGTCGTAGAGTCATGTTGTGATGCTTCGTTGTATTTGCACATATCGAGCATATTGTGTGTATGATTGAAATGCTTGGTATGTGTGGGATCTGACTATCTAGTTGTTTATCTTTAGTAGCCTCTCTTACCGGGAAATGTCACCTAGTGTTACCGCTGAGCCATGGTAGCTTGCTACTGCTCTGGAACACTTAGGCTGGCCGGCATGTGTCCTTCTTCGTTCCTGTGTCTGTCCCTTCGGGGAAAATGTCACGCTTTGAGTACTGGAGTCCTGTTAGCCCGCTACAGCCCGGTTTACCGGAGTCCTGTTAGCCCAGTGCTACAGCCCGGACCCACTTGCTGATGACCGACACGTTCGAAGCTGGGCCATGGATGCCTGTCCCTGTAAGTCTGTGCCACTTTGGGTTTACGACTAGTCATGTCAGCCCGGGCTCTTTATCATATGGATGCTAGCGACACTATCATATACGTGAGCTAAAATGCGCAAACGGTCCCAGGCAAAGGTAAGGCGACACCCGTGGGGATACCGTGAGTGAGGCCGCAAAGTGATATGAGGTGTTACCGGCTAGATCGATGTGACATCGAGTCGGGGTCCTGACAGCGTTGGCATCAGAGCAGGACTGCCTGTAGGTTCTCCAAGCCAAACTGGTCGATGTTGAGTCTAGAAATTCTTTAGTTATATGTAGGGGAATTGTTTGTGGGTTGGAACGTAAGGCTCTTTTTACTCCTTTATCTTATGACATTCTGATCTGAGTCAGTCCATTCTTCCACCGGGGGTTAAGGAATTAGGATCTATTCTCTCTATCAGGATCACGTGTTACTAATCAGTAGTACCTTATAAGTCTGATGGATACAAGCCTAGTTCAGTTCTACTACCATATTATGTTGTTAGAATGGATTCAGAACTTTGATATGATGATGTTGAGTGCATACGAAATCCTTTGTCAAATGTCTCAAAATCCTTCTTGAGCATTTACAGCTGTTATGCTGCCGAAATTTTGCTAGAAATTCTAATGCCTTTGCATTATGATTGTGCTTTCAGATGGCCACTCGCGACCTCAATCAAGTGGTTCGCCTGACTCGATGCCTAGATGTACCCGGCCATACTGCCAAGTTGGTCAGGGTAATGACTGAGGCTGGATACCGCTGGTATCCTGAGTACACGGTCGAAGAGCAATTCCGAGACTTTAATCAAAGCCAGTATCTCTGCACTGTCAGGATATTTCCATCTTATCCTGGATCCACCGAGCCTCTTCACTGCTCCTATGGACTCGGGGTTACTATTGAGATGGCTGTGCAGGACGCCGCCTACTCTATGATGACCATTATGCGAGTCAGATCTGGTATATTTCGGGACTCTGATTTCCGGTATATGCCAGGATCACTTCCGGGAGCACAAGGGTATCTCCAGGCTATTTATGCTGACCCCACTCAGGAGGATTCACGGACTCGCACCACTGCTGAGATGCTCGAGGATAAGGACCGTGAAAATCGGGCCTTGAGGTTAGAGCTCTTCAATACCCGTGCTGACCACTGGGCCACATTGACTCAGTTCGCACCGGCGGTGCAAGCTGGATGTTCGGATATGCGCGATCTCTATCCTGTGAGATCTGCTCTGCCAGACGTGATGGTTTGGCGTGATGTAGGAGGCATCACCCCACCTCGCGGTCCCCGCAGGCCACCGTCTGTTGGTCCAAGGCCTCATCCTAGCCCCTATGGTCCACAAGCTCCGCGAGATCGTCTGTTTCTGGATGATCATGTTGAGCTTCCAGGCTATGGAGGTGACTTTTACGAGGACTACTACGGATCGGTCTGAGTTAGTGGTAGTATCACTAGTTCGCACTAGCTGTGTCGTCTATCGTCCCGCGTGACTCGTGGGATATGACCTAGTTGTACTCTTTCCGGAGGTGTAGAAGAATAATGTATAGGAGCTTGGAATGCCTCCGATGAGATGTAATCCTTTTCTCATCGTAATAGTACTTTGTTTGGTCTTGTACTAAACCCTGTATGGTGTGTATGACGATGGAATAAAAGAAGCAGTTTCTGTTTTTACCATGTCATACGGATGATCATCTTGCATTTCGAGTTATTCCTTACATTCTGTATCCTATGTCGGAATTTTATCATTCTGACTAAATCATTGTCTTGTTACCTAGGATGGTCAACACGCGCGCTAACCCTGCTTCTCAAGAGCAGGCCGAAGGCAGTGAAGGCAGGAATGAAAATCTGCCTCATCCTCCTTCACTAGCCGAGGTTATGATGGAAGCTGAGAGAAACAAGAGGGAGACCAACCGTTTGTTGGAGCGTATTGAACAGAACACGGCACACCATCAGAGGACTAACGTGGTGTCACTCAGTGATTTTATCAAATTACATCCACCCACGTTCCACCACTCCGTCGAGCCTCTCGACACTGATGACTGGCTTCGCAGTATCTCTCACAAACTGCGTTCCGCGCTGGTAGCGGAGGCTGACAAGGTCACCTTTGCTGCATATCATCTTGAAGGCCCCGCCAGTCTATGGTGGGAAAATTATGGAGCTATGCGCCCAGTGGGCCATGTCACTACTTGGGCTGAGTTCAGCAAGGCTTTCCGTGAGCATCATATTCCGGAGGGTCTCATGGACCGCAAACGTGAAGAATTTTGCAGTTTCACCCAAGGCCGACTTTCTGTGGATGTTTACAGCAGGGAGTTTGGTAATCTCCCACGATATGCAACCGAGGAAGTTTCTACTGACGCCAAGAAGCAAGCAAGGTTCCGTAAGGGCCTTAGTCTTGAGCTTCGCCGCGACCTCCGTCTGCATGAGTGCACATCCTTCCAGAAACTTGTCAACAAAGCCATCAATGCTGAAACTGGTCAGACTGACTATGACGCAACACGCAAGCATGGCCGTGATATGGGTTCCTCATCCGGTGCTGGTCCTCAGAAGCGCCGCGTGTGGGTACCCAACACCGCCCTGCCACCCAGGTTCACACCGAGGCCATCCTTCCAGGCGCCTCGCCCCGTTCAGCAGTCTGCACCGGCCAAGCCCTATGGGGGTCCAACTAACAATGCTCCTCCACGTACCAGTTCCGTGACTTGTTTCAAGTGTGGGAAATCTGGCCACTATATGCGTGAGTGTCCCCAGACCAACCCCAACCAGTCTGCTAAAGCTGTTGGCCGTGGCAAGCCGACAGGAAAAGTATTCCACGCCAAGCCGGTCACCACTACACGTGGCCATGTCAACTGTATCTCTGCCGAAGAAGCTCAAGAGGATCCCAACGTCGTTCTCGGTACGCTTCTTGTTAATTGCCACCCGGCATCTGTTCTTTTCGATACAGGAGCCTCTCATTCTTTTATATCTGAAAACTATGCTCGCTTGCATAACGTCGCATTCGGTGATATGCCAACCTCTATGGTAATTCAAACTCCGGGATCCAAATGGCAAACTTCTAGAGTAAGCCATGGAAATGAAATCCAAGTCGACAGACTTGTTTTCCTTGCCTCTTTGATAGCCCTTAAATTTTCAGATATCAATATCATTCTGGGTATGGACTGGATGTCAGCTCATCAAGCCAAAATTGATTGCTTCTCTAGGACTGTTCAACTCACCCATCCTTCGGGCAAGATAGTCAATGTCTTGACCCGAATAGCTAAGCGACAATTATATTCTCTTAACGCCAGCCCTTTGCCAGACCTTGAGGACGTTCCGGTAGTCCGTGACTTTCCGGATGTTTTCCCAGAAGAATTGCCAGGTGTTCCACCTGACAGGGATGTTGAGTTCGTAATAGACCTCATTCCGGGAACCGTTCCGATTGCTAGAAGACCCTATAAGATGGCACCACTAGAGCTAGCCGAGCTTAAGAAACAACTCGATGAGTCCTTGAAAAAGGGTTTCATCCGACCTAGCTCTTCTCCGTGGGCTTGCCCCGTCCTATTCGTCAAGAAGAAGGATGGTACGGACCGGATGGTTGTAGATTACCGACCTGTCAATTTGGTCACAATCAAGAACAAATATCCGCTCCCCAGGATCAACGACCTTTATGATCAGCTCGCTGGATCCTTAGTCTTCTCCAAGATGGATTTGAGGTTGGGCTACCATCAAATCAAAATCAGAAACGGGGACATTCCTAAAACGTCCTTTGTTACTCGTTATGGCCAATACGAGTACACCGTCATGTCCTTCGGATTAACCAACGCTCCAGCCACCTTTTCTCGGTTAATGAACTCAATCTTCATGGAGTATTTGGATAAATTCGTCGTAGTTTATCTCGATGATATACTCATCTACTCCAAGAACGAGGAAGAACATGCCGAACATTTAAGGCTAGTGTTGAAGAAACTTCGAGAGCATCGCCTTTATGCCAAATTTTCTAAATGTGAATTCTGGTTGCCAGAAGTGACCTATCTGGGTCATGTAATATCTGGTAAAGGTATTGCTGTTAACCCTGAGCGAGTTCAAGCCGTCCTTAACTGGACTCCACCTGAATCGGTCAAGCAAGTTCGGAGTTTTCTAGGCTTAGCGAGCTATTGTCGTCGCTTTGTCGAGAACTTCTCCAAGGATTTTGTTATCTACTGCGACGCCTCGCGACAAGGACTAGGTTGCATTCTCATGCAAGATCGACACGTAATTGCCTACGCTTCACGGCAATTGCACCCACATGAGGAGAATTATCCTACTCATGATCTAGAGCTTGCAGCTGTAGTCTATGCACTTAAAACCTGGCGACATTACCTCCTCGGTAATCGTTGCGAAATATTCACTGATCACCAAAGTTTGAAGTACATCTTCACCCAACCGGATCTGAACCTCAGGCAAAGACGTTGGGTTGAATTGATCACAGATTTCGATTTAGGAATAACCTACACCCCAGGGAAAGCCAACGTCATGGCTGATGCGCTAAGTCGTAAATCTTATTGTAACAACCTGATGTTACAACAAAGTCAACCGCTTCTCCATGAGGAATTTCGGAAGCTTAACCTTCACATTGTTCCTCAAGGTTTTCTTTCCACCTTGGTGGCAAAACCTACCCTTACGGATCAGATCATCAAAGCACAGAAGGTAGATCCGGGAATTTCCCGCATCAAGAGAAACATCAAGAAAGGAATTGCGAATTGTTTCTCCATTACTGATCAAGGGGTCGTATACTTCGGGAATCGATTAGTGGTTCCCAAGGTGCGAAACCTGAGGCGATTGATCCTTAAGGAGGCTCATGAATCTCCTCTCACCATTCATCCCGGTAGTACTAAGATGTATCAGGACCTACGCCAGAGGTTCTGGTGGACTAGGATGAAGAGAGAAATTGCTCAGTATATTGCTAATTGCGACGTTTGTCGTCGTATAAAAGCAGAGCATCAACGGCCTGCTGGCACCCTTCAACCCTTAGCTATTCCTGAATGGAAATGGGATAAAATTGGTATGGATTTCATTACCGGTTTTCCCAGGACCAAGAGAGGGAATAATGCTATCTTCGTCGTTGTCGATCGTCTTTCCAAAGTAGCCCATTTCCTACCTGTTCGTGAGAGTATAACCGCTAGTCAATTGGCAGACTTATACATCTCCCGAATAGTGTCTCTCCATGGTGTTCCTTTGGAAATTAACTCGGATCGAGGAAGTCTTTTCACCTCTCGATTTTGGGAAAGTTTCCAAAATGCTATGGGAACCCGTCTCTCCTTCAGCACCGCTTTCCACCCTCAGTCGAGTGGTCAAGTGGAACGCGTCAACCAGATTCTAGAAGACATGCTTCGAGCCTCTGTTATCTCATTCGGAATGGGTTGGGAGAAATGCCTTCCATTTGCCGAATTTGCTTACAACAACAGCTATCAATCTAGCTTGGGTAAAGCCCCTTTTGAAGTTCTCTATGGACGACGGTGTCGAACACCCCTTAACTGGTCAGAGACCGGGGAAAGACAATTCTTTGGCCCGGATATGATTCAGGAAGCAGAAGAGCAAGTTCGCATCGTTCGTGAAAAGTTGAAAACAGCCCAATCTCGTCAAAAGAGTCAATATGACCGAAAACATAAGGCTATGACTTTCGAGGTTGACGAGAAGGCTTATCTTCGGGTCACCCCTCTGAAGGGAACCCATCGTTTCGGTATCAAAGGCAAATTGGCTCCTCGTTACATTGGACCTTTTCGCATTCTCGCCAAACTACCTCCGCACCTCTCCAGAGTCCACGATATCTTCCATGTTTCTCAACTCAGGCGTTGCTTCTCGGATCCTATCCGTGGAGTAGACTACGAAACGCTTGATCTCCAAGATAATCTTACATATCGAGAGTACCCCATTCGTATCCTCGATCAGGCCGAACGTATCACCCGACGTCAGAACATCAAGTTCCTCAAAGTACAATGGTCGCACCATTCTGAGGATGAAGCAACTTGGGAAAGGGAGGATCGTCTTCGACTCGAGTACCCCGCCTTCTTCCCGGAGGAACCCAAATCTCGGGACGAGATTCTTTTGAGTGGGGGTGAGTTGTCACACCCTAGCTAGTCATGCATTAGAGTGTTGCATCATGTTTACTCTTTCATCAGAAACTTGAAATGGGGATCTGTGAAACCCTCAGAATCATTTTGAAAATGACCCAAATAAAAATTTCTCCAAAAGGGTCCAAGAAAATGCTCATGTTGCTCTCTGAAAATATTGGACAGAGATAAAAATCAAACCAATATTTTTAGTGACTCATGGACATTTATTTTGGGCATTTGGAATTAATGCATAAATATTTGCATTGGAAATATATTTCTATATATATTAATATATGTCCAAATATTATGCCAATTATAAAGGAGCTCTGGAATAATATATCTAGCCCCTGCAAAAATTGGCATAAGTTAAATAAATGATTTAATATATTATTTAAATCAAAACAAATGTCAGAAATTAGAAAACAGAAAAAAATAAAAGGGAGAAGCTTACCTGGGCTCCTCCCTGTGCAGCCCATCCAGCTGGCCGGCCCAGCCAGCAGGCGGCCCAGCCCGTCTCCCTCCTCTGTCGTCTTCGTCCCGACAGAGGGAGGGGAGTGTGGCCGGCGCGCGCGCGCGCCACCGCGCCACGCCACCTCTCTCCCTGCCTGCCTGCCCTCCCCTCCTCGCCTCGATGCCCTGGACGACGCCACGCCTCCCCCCTGCTCTCTCTCACTCGCCCTCGGCTCTTCCCTCCTCTCCCTCGCTCTCTCTCTCACGGCCGAACACCACCGTCGCCGCCGTTCGCCTTAGCAGCCGTCTCCGGCCACCCCTCGCTCCCCCGACTAGCTCAGAAGCTCCGCCACAACCCCCTCTTCCTTCCCACCGCTCCACGGGCCTCCGGAAGCCCTGCATCGCCGCCACGTCGCCGTTCCCCTCTTCGGGCTCCGACCATCATCGCCGTCGAATTCGCCGTCTCCAGCGCGTCTCCGAGCCCGCTTCGACGCCCACTGCAACCGCGGTGAGCCCCCGAGTCGTTTCCCCCTTCTCCCCTGGTCTCTTTCGACCTCTAGGCCTTAGCCCCACCTTGGCCGAGAGCTCCACGCCGCCGGCGATGTCGCCGTCGTGGCCACGGTCGCCGTAGCGCCCAACCGAGCACACTATCGTGCTCCACGCCTCACTAGGAGCACGCAGCACGCACCAACGCCTCCCCAAACCCCCTGCAACGCCGACTCCGACCGCACCCGAACTCCGGCGGCCGCAGCCGAGCTCGCCGCCGTCGACTCCGGCCACCCCAGGCTCGGCCACCACCACCGTTCGACGCGCGGGAGCAAGAGCTCTCCAACGAGCCCAAGCACAGCCTCGCCCGTGCCCTGTAGCGCGATCCCGCATCGCGCCGCCGTCTCGGGCCTCGCCGGCGTCACGTCGCCGGTGGGTTTGACCCACTTTGACCACGGCAGGAACCCCCCCTGAGTCCCTGACAGGTGGGCCCAGCCCTGTAGCTAATTAGGATTAGCGCTAACCACTGTTAGTTAACCCCCTGACACTGACTAGTGGGCCCCAGCGCCACTAATTAGTAATTAGGATTAATTTAACCCTGTTTAAACCCCCTGTCACTGACGTGTGGGCCCCACACGTCAGGTTTGACTCCAGCCAGCCGCAGTTGACCACTGACGTCATGCTGACGTCATGCTGGCGCAATAATTATATTTCTGGATTTAATTTAAATCAGGAAATTCTAGAATATTATTTAAA
The DNA here is from genome assembly GCF_002162155.2 of Triticum dicoccoides. Lineage (NCBI taxonomy): Eukaryota > Viridiplantae > Streptophyta > Magnoliopsida > Poales > Poaceae > Triticum > Triticum dicoccoides. The sequence goes on along the minus strand of NC_041386.1, from coordinate 356,562,018 downwards.
CTTCAAAAATTCATAACTTTTATTCTGTAACTCCAAATTGGACAAATTATATATGAAATATGATTAGAAAAATCCAATCTATCCATCTGTACTATTTTCATGCATGATCAAACAAGTTAAATTGATGTTTCAAGCAGAACAAGGAAAAGCACTTTAAAAGGCCATATTTGAATTTGAAATTTGAATCCTTGATTCAAATTTGTTCAAACCCTTCTGGTTTTAGTTGCATTAGCCCAACACACTCATATTGCCATGTTTCATGCATGCATCATATTGTTGCACATTGTTTGGTGATGGTTGTGTATCGGTGTCCTTTGCGACAGGTTCTGCCTCCGAGGAGTACCGTGATTACCCTAACGAAGAACCGTATCAGTGCATCGAACCATCAGGCAAGCAACCAACCATTTGATCATATTGATACAATCCCATGTTCTCGCTCCTGCTCTCTTTTACTGCATTAAGACAACGCGTTTCAAACTGTTGTGTGCTACGGTAGTTGAACCCATTTCCTCTGCATGACCTGTCATTGCCACAGTAACTAGATGAAACCCACTAGCATGTGTAGGAGTTGATTGAGCCATATGTATGTGTTGTTCCTACCTTGCTATGCCTGCTATGCTTAGAGTCGTGTCAGGTCTGCTTCATCTGGGTGATGGCTAGAGTGAAATGACTATGTCGGTAATGAGAGTGGTGTGGTGAACACGATTTGGTAAAGGTATCGATGAGAGGCCATGTAGGAGTACATGGTGGGTTGTTTCATTGAAGCCGACCTTAAGCACTGAGATCTGTATGTGTGATTTAAGATACAGCTACTACCATGCATTGGGCCCTGAAATATGACCCCGCTCGACTTCTTATTCACCCTAGCTCTCTGTCCAGGAGTTGCAAGTAGTTTCTGGTGTTTGTAGCCTACTGGAGGCCGTGAACAGCGCTGACCGTAGGGGTGGGCTGTGATGCGGTAGGTACGTGGCACGGTGTACCGAATACCTGTTAGGTATCTCGGGAACCCTGTTCACATCGTTCGGGGCCGTATGGGAAACCTCGGCCGGACTCCCTGCGGATGGAACCTGAATAGGCGATAAACCTAGACTAGAGGCTTAAGTGTTTAGGTAGGTCGTGGTCTACACCCACGTCGGCTTTCGCTTGAAGTCTGCCGAGCACATGTCGTGTGCAGACGCTAAGTGGTGGAAACATGTATGAAGAAGTACACCCCTGCAGGGTTAACATGATCTATTCGAATAGCCGCGTCCGCGGTAAAGGACTACTTGGTTGCCTATACAGTTCATAGACAAGTAAATGGAAACTACTAAAAGCCTCAAGATAAGAGTGAGTGCCGAGGATGGCTCTTCTGTAGGAAGACGGAGGTGGATCCTCGGTGGTGTATTGAAGTGGTGAGTAGTGGACTCGTGTGTGCAAAACCATTTCAAGTTGGAGTATCGTAGGATAGTCTAGCCAAGAGTCAAAGCTGGCTTGCTGCAATAACTCCACCAACCCTTCTTGATACTAAGCATGTATGTAGGATCTGATGTAAGTCTTGCTGAGTACCTTTGTACTCATGTTGCTATAATCTACATTTTTACAGAAGACGCTGCAACCCCTTCTGATGGGTTCTATGTAGACGTTGACATCAACGAGTAGGCTAAAGACCCAGGTGGTGACCCTGAGCTTGTGAAGGACCACGTAGTATAGCTAGGCTTTCCAAGCCTCCTTTATTTTACTAGTTGTCTGTACTCAGACAAGTTACCTCCGCTGCTGGTTTGTATGACTGTATGATTTGTATGTTGGGTCGTGAGACCCGTACCTTTGTGTATGTTATGTATGGCTCCCTGAGCCTTAAATAAAGTACTTGTGTCGTAGAGTCATGTTGTGATGTTTCGTTGTATTTGCACATATCGAGCATATTGTGTGTATGACTGAAATGCTTGGTATGTGTGGGATCTGACTATCTAGTTGTTTATCTTTAGTAGCCTCTCTTACCGGGAAATGTCTCCTAGTGTTACCGCTGAGCCATGGTAGCTTGCTACTGCTCTGGAACACTTAGGCTGGCCGGCATGTGTCCTTCTTCGTTCCTGTGTCTGTCCCTTCGGGGAAATGTCACGCTTTGAGTACTGGAGTCCTGTTAGCCCGCTACAGCCCGGTTTACCGGAGTCCTGTTAGCCCAGTGCTACAGCCCGGACCCACTTGCTGATGACCGACACGTTCGAAGCTGGGTCATGGATGCCTGTCCCTGTAAGTCTGTGCCACTTTGGGTTTACGACTAGTCATGTCAGCCCGGGCTCTTTATCATATGGATGCTAGCGACACTATCATATACGTGAGCCAAAATGCGCAAACGGTCCCGGGCAAAGGTAAGGCGACACCCGTGGGGATACCGTGCGTGAGGCCGCAAAGTGATATGAGGTGTTACCGGCTAGATCGATGTGACATCGAGTCGGGGTCCTGACAATTTCAAGCTGTGGAAAAGGCTATTCTGCCTCGTGCCACGCTCTAAGGAGGGGTCAATATATCAAGTGGGCGGAGCCGAAGTGTGGCGCATCGCCGGGACCGGATATCTATCCGGAACCCCAAAGAAGGCGTCCGAAGACTGGCCTTCGGAATGGTTTTATATAGAGGACGTCCCGCTGCCAGATCCTGTCCGGATCGGCCTCCCTGAGTTCGACAGTGCTCCCCTAAAGAAGCGCCTAAGCTGGCGTCCATGGAGCCCTCAGAGGGAAAGTGACAGGGACGTTATTTACCTGATGGGCCGGATAAGATTGTTAGCTCATTCCAGACTGACCATGATCGGGGTCATGGCCGCATGCATCATGCGAGGGGTGCAGCCACTTCAGTATAGAGGCCTCCCTATGTGGGACTTCAACGGGGAGGACGACGCCACCCGCTACGGCCGTAAGGGGCCGGATTCGGCAGCCGCTCTAATAAAGACCTTGTCCGCTTTGTACAAGGGAGAAGAGGAGGAATTTCTCCGCGTCAACCCACGGGGTGGATTTTCTATGTACAATCCCCCAAGTTGGGTAAGTGGACACTTTTACTTGCCCATCCGTTTTATATTCCCATTGTTAAATTTTCAGTCTAACGACTTCAACGCAGGAACTGCGCTAGGCTGTTAAAGAAATAAACAACCCTCCTCCACAACCCGAGGATCCGGGACGGTCCCTCGACCTGGCCTCTCAAGAGGATCCGAACTTATCTGTGGAGCTGATTGATGGAGTGTTTCATCAATTGAGCAAGGACATTGAAAAGGGATCTTGGTGGCCATTACGGTCGATTATCCAGGGCTACTCCCAGCCTCACAGGTAACTGAGACCGGATCCCAGCACTTTGAAAAGGGATCTGTCCTCGCGTGTTTTCGATTGCCGTATGACAACCGTGTTTTGCAGGGGAGGTCCTTGAGACGGGAGGCCGAGCCTGCGGCGACTAGCCAACGAGGGGCGGCAAGGCCCCGCGAGCTGAAAAGAAGTACGGTCCAGACTGAGGCACCAGCGCAAAGGTATAGCAGGCCGCCTTATTCCCAGGTGTTATTCCTTCGAGGCATATTAACGCTCGTGCTCTCTTCAGGACGAAGAGACCTCGCCGGACTATATCCGGAGAGGCTGCCAATCGGGCCTCCACCAGCCAGGCTCCAAAGCCTAGTCCGGAAGCGGAGGCGAACACGACGCGCACACCGGACGCTCCGCCGACGGAGGATGCGGACAGGTTGTCTGCCACCAATTCCGAGGAGGAGAGTGCCATGAACCACAGGCGTCGCCAGACAGTTCTTCATGATGCTTGTTTCTCCCAAGAGGCATTGGATGCCTTCAATTCGGGAGACACGTACCTCCGTGCTGCTGAAAATGGTCTAGCCAGAGCCACAGAGTAGTATGTGAAAGACATACGGGTAAGAAAATTTTGGTAATTATATATATACCAGTAGCCCCCGAGACTTGAAACAGTTAGAATAACTGTTTTAAGGATCATTTGTTATGCAGGTTCTTACAAAAAAGAATACCCTACTGTCCCAGGAGCTGGAAGAGTGCAAAGCCCAACTTGAGGCCGCACTAGCCGCGGCAGGGGAGCCCAAGGAGACCCCCTCTCGTAATATACGCTTCGAAAGATAAGTATTTTGTGAAGTGCAGCGTGGGTGCAAATCTGACAAATGAAATTGCAGATGGCGCCGGATTAAATCCGGAAGTGCAACAACTCCGACGCCAGCTAAAGGATGGTGAGAGCATGCTGACACAGGTGAGGCGGGAGAAGAACGATCTCCAAGATGCCAACACCAAGCTGGGCGTTGAACTAAAGGACATTCGTGCCCAGCTGTTGGACTCCGTGAAGGAGAATCAGCGGCTTCGACGCGGCATATATAGTAAGTGATTAAACGAACTTTGAAACAAGAGTTCGGCGAGGAAGTCGACTAACAGAGTAATGTTTGTAGGTATGCTGACAGGTCATCCTGTAGAGGAAATGCACGCTTCTACGGGTGACCTTCTTCCCGAGCTCTCACAACTGCACGAGCGAGTTCAGCAGGTGATGCAAGGCGTCGCCCAGGCCTTGCGTAAATCCGTCTCCATGCCCGAAGGCCTTGGATAGCTTGTAGAGAAGGAAGGAAGCGTGGCGGCATTTCCGATTGTGGAAGATGTCGGCCTGCCATCAAGGCGCCAGGGAGGCCTGGGCCATGGTGAAGACGCGGTACACGAAGGCTGACCCGAACCACATGGCCGAGGTCGGACCCATAGGGACCGATGGGAAGGAGATCCCTGTGAGCTTCGTATATGGCCAAGTAGAGTTGGCCGCAAACTATTCCCAACAGGACTGTAAACTAGACAGCCTGTTAGATGGTATTGAAGAGGAGTACAATCAGTCAGATTGACTATGTAATTTAAATTGACATGTGTAATGCCTTCTAGCCAGATTGTAGATTGTTTGTCATGGCCGACCTTTTCGCTTCAACCTCGGGACCTGACGGTCCGGAGTGTGTCCGAATACCCTCCCGGTTATATAAGAACCAAAGTATGCATGGAGACCAGGCGTAGGGGTCATTAGTGCTTGAACAGACAAGTGCCCAACTAGTTATGTTATATTACATGGTTAGTAAGAAACATCTTCCAGGGAGAATAGTTCTGTTAGGGGTTCCTTTCCCTGGGAGTCATGCCCTAAAGTGCATGTCCATTCTGTGAAAAGAGACGCAGGAAAAACATCTGGGGGCGTATAGATAAATAAATGAAAGAAAAGATTATCTTTAGCTCACCGACCAAATATTCCCTTAAGAACGCTAGCTTTCGGCTTCACCTAGTCTGAGGTACACATCCGGCTGACCCGCTAGTAACAATCGCAGAGGTCCTCCCTTTACCACCTAGCCGAACAATCGGGAACATAGGCGTAAGCATAGGAGCCAGGCAACCCAGCTTGGCCAAAACATAAGTCATATCGATGCATATAATGGCGAATAAAAGGTACATGCGGAAGTATGACACGTGTGTTGGGCACGAAGCCCGTATAAATAAGCTTCTGTTTAAAGAAGCCCCCAGGTTTAATGAGCGCGAATAGCGCGTCACTTTATGAGCCTTTAAAGGCTATAAGAGAGAGAGAGGAGAAGGAGAGAAATGTAAGACAGAAAGTATATAAAAAATGGACAGAGGAAGGAGACGAACACAGAGTCCGGCGCTAGGCGTAGAATCTTCGTAGATGGGCTGCATTCCATGTGTTCGGCTCGAGTCGGTTATCCGATGCATCTCGCAGGCGGTATGCTCCACCAGTTAGGACTTGGTCGATTATGAAGGGACCTTCCCACTTGGGATTGAGTTTGTCCTTTTTCTTGTCCGGCAGGCGTAGAACTAATTCGCCAATGTTGTAATTTTTGGCCCGTACTTCTCTGCTTTGGTATCTTCGAGCCTGCTGTTGATAGAATGCGGAACGGGCTTTTGCCACGTCATGCTCTCCCTCCAAGGCGTCCAAACTGTCCTGCCGATCAAGCTCGGCTTCTCTTTCTTCGTACATGCACACTCGAGGTGAGTTATGAATTATGTTGTAGGGCAAAACTGCCTCTGTGCCGTACACCATGAAGAATGGTGTGTATCCGGTGGTGCAATTCGGCGTGGTCCGCAGCCCCCAGACTACGGAGTCGAGCTCCTCTACCCAGTGCATATTAGATTCCTTAAGTGACCGCACTAATCTGGGTTTGATGCCGCTCATGATAAGACCATTTGCACGTTCGACCTGGCCGTTGGTTTGTGGGTGATAGACGGAAGCATAATCGACCTTGATGCCCATGTTTTTGCACCAGAGTTTTACCTCATCGACCGTAAAGTTCGTGCCGTTATCAGTTATGATGCTGTGGGGGACGCCGTAACGGTGTACAACCCCGGATATAAAGTCTATCACCGGTCTGGATTCAGCCGTCTTAACAGGCTTGGCTTCTATCCATTTGGTGAACTTATCCACCATGACCAGTAAGTATTTTTTCTTGTGGGTTCCGCCTTTAAGGGGTCCAACCATGTCAAGCCCCCAGACCGCGAAGGGCCAAGTGATGGGGATAGTTTGGAGGGCGGTGGGTGGCATATGACTTTGGTTTGCAAAAAGCTGGCAACCGACGCATTGTTGGACTTTGTCCTGGGCGTCTGCCCGGGCCGTCGGCCAATAAAAGCCTGTACGGAAGGCCTTGCTTACAAGGGACCGAGCTGCAGCGTGATGTCCGCCGAGTCCGGCATGAATTTCCGCCAGGAGGTTCCGCCCTTCCTCTTCGGAGATGCAGCTTTGAAGGACTCTGGTAGTGCTTTTCTTATAAAGCTCTCCCTCATGGACTTTGTAGGCTTTAGATCGCCGCACTATGCAGCGTGCCTCATTTTGGTCCTCAGGGAGTTCCTGCCTGGTAAGGTAGGAGAGGAATGGTTCTGTCCACGGGGCGATGACGGCCATTATTACGTGGGCTGAAGGTGTTATTTCATTGGCAGAGCCTCCAATTATGTCAGAGTGTTCGGTGTCGGGCAGTGCGGTTGGGTCCGGGCTGTTATTGCCAGGTTCCCCTTCCCATACTATGGACGGCTTGAAAAACCTTTCCAAGAAGATGTTGGGGGGGACTACATCGCGTTTTGCGCCAAAGCGTGCCAGGACATCTGCCGCCTGATTATTTTCCCGGGCTATATGGTGAAATTCAAGCCCTTCGAACCGAGCTGACATTTTTAGGACGGCGTTGCGATAAGCTGCCATTTTTGGATCCTTGGCATCAAAGTCTCCATTTATTTGGGATATTGCGAGGTTCAAGTCCCCGCGTACCTCTAGGCGTTGAATGCCCATGGATACTGCCATCCGGAGACCATGTAAAAGGGCCTCATATTCGGCTGCATTGTTGGAGTCTGTGTACATTATATGGAGTACATATTGAACTGTGTCTCCTGTGGGGGACGTCAAAACGACACCAGCCCCTAGACCGGACAACATTTTGGAGCCGTCAAAGTGCATGACCCAGTTTGTATATGTGTCGTACTCTTTAGGGAGTTCGGCCTCCGTCCATTCTGCGACGAAGTCGGCCAAAACTTGCGACTTGATAGATCGCCATGGCTTGTAAGTTATGTCGAACGGGAGGAGCTCAATGGCCCATTTTGCAATCCGGCCCGTCACGTTGCGGTTGTTTATAATATCGTTAAGTGGCACTTCCGAGGCTACTGTTATTGAACACTCTTGAAAGTAGTGTCACAGCTTCCGGGATGCCATAAATACCGCGTAAGCAATCTTTTGATAATGCGGGTACCGTGACTTGCACGGAGTAAGGACAATGGTCACGTAATAGACCGACTTTTGAAGGGGGAATTTGTGTCTGTCCGTTTCTCGTTCGACGATGAGCACTGCGCTTACGACCTGATGGGTTGCTGCAATGTATAATAGCATTGGTTCGCCAATGTTTGGCGCGACCAGGACTGGGTTTGTTGCCAAGATGGCTTTTATTTCGTTGAGTCCGGCCGTGGCTGCATCCGTCCACTCGAAGTGTTCGGTGCGCCGATGGAGGCGGTAAAGGGGTAGGGCCTTTTCTCCTAGGCGGGAGATAAAGCGGCTTAGAGCTGCCACGCATCAGGTTATTTTTTGTATTTGTTTGAGGTCCTTCAGGATATCCAGTTGTGACAGAGCTCAGATCTTGGCTGGATTTGCTTCAATTCCTCTACCAGATATAATGAAGCCCAAGAGCTTTCCGGCTAGAACGCCGAAAACGCATTTTTCCAGGTTGAGCTTGATGTCGTATGTTCGGAGATTATCGAATGTTAGCCTCAAGTCGTCTACTAGAGATTCGACATGTCTTGTTTTAACGACCACATCATCTACGTATGCCTCCACAGTTTTGCCGATCTGGTTTGCCAGACATGTCTGAATCATGCGCTGATATGTTGCGCCGGTGTTTTTGAGCCCGAAGGGCATTGTGTTGAAGTAGAATGGGCCGTATGGTGTGATGAATGCTGTTGCGGCTTGGTCTGACTCTGCCATCTTTATTTGATGGTAGACGGAGTATGCATCGAGGAAATAGAACGAATCATGTCCTATGGTAGCGTCGATGATTTGATCGATGCGAGGGAGAGCGAAGGGATCCTTTGGGCAAGCCTGGTTAAGGTCTTTGAAATCAACGCACATGCACCAGGATTTGTCCTTCTTTGGTACCATCACCAGGCTTGCTAGCTAGTCCGGATGTTTTATATCTTTGATGAATCCGGCCTCCAATAGCTTGGCTAGTTCCTCTCCCATGGCCTATCTCTTAGGTTCGGAAAAACGCCGAAGAGCCTGTTTGACTGGCTTGAATGCTTTTAGGATATTTAAGCTGTGTTCGGCCAGCCTGCGTGGGATTCCTGGCATGTCTGAAGGGTGCCAGGCGAAAATGTCCCAGTTCTCTCATAGGAACTCGCGCAGTGCGGCGTCTACATCAGGGTTTAACTGTGCCCCGATGGAAGCTGTTTTATTGGGGTCCGTTGGATGGACCTGGAATTTGACTATTTCGTCCGCCGGTTTAAAGGAGGTGGACTTGGATCTTTTATCGAGTATCACATTGTCCCTATTTACCGTGGAGCGCAGTGCAGTCAGTTCCTCAGCCGCTACGGCTTCGGATAGCGCCTCGAGGGCCAGTGCGGCTGTCTTCTTTTCGGCGCGGAGTGCTATGTCCGGATCACTAACGAGAGTGATGATTCCGTTAGGCCCGGGCATCTTGAGCTTCATGTACCCGTAATGGGGTATTGCTTGGAAGACTGTAAACGCTACCCGCCCTAGCAGAGCGTGATATCCGCTACTGAACGGGGCCACCTGGAATGTGACCTCTTCGGACCTGTAATTATCTGGCATGCCGAACACCACATCTAGTGTGATTTTCCCTGTATAGCGCGCTTCCCGACTGGGGATTATTCCTCTAAAGGTTGTGCTGCTTTGCTCAATGCGGTTCCAGTCTATTTCCATTTTTTGAAGGGTTTCCTCATAAATGAGGTTCAATCTGCTGCCGCCATCCATGAGTACCTTGGTAAGACGAAAGCCGTCCACTATTGGACTGAGGACCAATGCGGCTGGTGCTTGGGCTGTTCGGAATTTAGGTTCATCACTGGTGTTAAAAGTAATAGCCGTGTCACTCCATGGGTTTATTATTGCTACTTGGTAGACTTCGGCAAGGCCGCGGAGTGTTCTTTTTCGCATATTATTTGATGCGGAAGTCTCAAAGACTGATAATACCATACTGGTTTCTCTGGGGTGGCTTTTTGTGTCTTCTGGAATTAGAAGATCTTTGCCAATTTTTGCCACCTGCCGGAGTATCCAACATGCTGTAAGGCTGTGAGTTGGTGTGGCGCCCTCTGCACTATGGATTTTACAGGGTCCATTAAGCCAACCTTCCAGTACGGTTATGTGCCCTGTAGAGGGCTTTTGCTTTTTGGTATTGAACCCGGGTGTCTGGCAATGATGCACCCTTTTGTTTCAGACTCGGTTTGTATTCAGGGCCGGATTGTCCCAAAATTTTATTTCAGTTTTCCAGGCGCTTTCCATCGCACAGTACTTTCGTACTATGGATGCCAAGTCAGCGAAGCGTGTAATATCACGGCGACTTATGGCGTTGAGGATTCCCTTGTCCCGTGCAATTATTGCAGAAGAATAAAATTGCGTCTTCCTCGCAACAGTCCTTTATCCTGTTCATAACCAGGAGGAATCTGGCCCAGTAATGATGTACTGTTTCTTCGGGCTCTTGCCTAATTCGGGATAGATCGCTTATGTACGGGTGGGTGGGCAGAATCAAATCCAAAACTTCAGCCAATCTGAGACCCAGGGGCCAAGGAGTTTCCGAACTCGGAAGTTTGGATTCTTGGATGCTGTCCAATGAATCTAGCCTGTCACCTGACTTTAAGTTCAGGTCTTGAGTGATGTCCTTCCCTCCGCTGGTATCCGACTTGGAGGGATCGGGAATCTGGACATATCTAGTCCTTAAGATAGATGAAGGGTCGCCGCACTGTCCCTCTAACACGGCAACATGATGGGTGACCTGGGGGGAGTTAATCTCTCTCAGATCAGGTTTAGACCCAATCTGGTCGTAATCCGTAGCGATTCCCAGGGCGGCGAAGAGATCCAAGAGCTCGTTTAGGGAAGAGAGCTCCATTGGATCTAGCTGCTCGGCGAATTCCGAGCTAACGTGAAGATTGCTTTCGATGACCCGAGAGGTCATCATCGGCGCAACAACCGAATGGGTGGTCATAAGGAAACCACCTAGCCTGAGAGTCTAGCCGATAGCCAAAGCTCCCTTAGCAACGGTGCCATCTTTAAAGACGGGATGAGGCATCCTTCCTCATGGTGACGGCACAGAGGAACTCTCAATGAAAGCACCAATGTCGGTGTCAAAACCGGTGGATCTCGGGTAGGGGGGTCCCGAACTGTGCGTCTAGGCCAGATGGTAATAGGAGGCAGGGGACACGATGTTTTACCCAGGTTCGGGCCCTCTTGATGGAGGTAAAATCCTACGTCCTTCTTGATTAATATTGATGATATGGGTAGTACAAGAGTAGATCTACCACGAGATCAGAGAGGCTAAACCCTACAAGCTAGCCTATGGTATGATTGTTTTTCGTCCTACGGACTAAAACCCTCCGGTTTATATAGACACCGGAGAGGGCTAGGGTTACACAGAGTCGGTTACAATGGTAGGAGATCTACATATCCGTATATCCAAGCTTGCCTTCCACGCCAAGGATAGTCCCTTCCGGACACGGGACGAAGTCTTCAATCTTGTATATTCATAGTCCAGGAGTCTGGCTGAAGGTATAGTCCGGCCATCCGGACACCCCCTAGTCCAGGACTCCCTCACCCCCGTTCCCAGAACGCCGACAGACTGGGCTCCGGGCCGGCTCTGACGTGCCGGAGCCCGAGGGAAGCACCTTCTTCCCCTTCTTTATGAGCAGCATCATCGCGGGGCTAGTTCCCCCCTTTTTTGACTTCTTCTTCGAGGTCCTGGACCACTACGGACTGCAGGCGCTGCATCTTCATCCCAACTCTATCCTTCTCTTGTCGATCTTCGCCTACTACTGTGAGGCGTACCTCGGCGTGATGCCGTACGTGGCTCTGCTGAGCCACTTCTTCTTCCTCCGCATCAACGAAGGCCATACCTCTGGGTGTGCCAATTTCATCGCGGCCGGCAAGGCCAACTAAATCTCGAAGACTAGGAAGAAGGCCGGCGGTTTCCGGAGCAAGTGGGCCATGATGGATGCCATGTGCGTCCACCCACGCTTGACGCTGCCGACGGAGATGCCCCAGTCTGACAAGGGGTGGTCTCGTGCGAAGCTCACTAACAAGCAGACGATGCTGGTCCTGGAGCAGATGAACGCCAACCTGAAGTCGGGCAACGTGAAGGCGGCGAAGGTGACAGGGGCCATGGTCCTGAGGGAATTCCTGATGCTGCGTGTAGCCCCACTCCAGGCGCGTATGCGCCCCTTGTGGGAGCTTGGGAACGAAGAGGACAAGATTCTCCTGAACCCGAAAGCCTTGTCTGATGAGGAGCTGGCTGTGGCTCTCCGCATCCTGGTCGGGGACGACCAGGAGTACCCGCCGAATGTCTTCACTCCATTGTCCCGTCGCAAGGATGGGGCGCTGGTTGCGGCCTCCTGGCCGACCTTTGACAGACACGGACTGGTGCCGCCGGCGCCCACCGGGGCCCCTGCGGCGCTGACACCGGTGGAGTTGTCTTCTGGTGTGTCCCGCGGGGAGGAAGAGGGGGAGGAGGAAGACTCGGATGAGACCCCTGAAGGGACGGGGGAGACCTCCCCCTTGAGCAAAGCTGACATCCTCCTCACCCTTCCTGATGACGACGAGGCTAACGCCTGCTCGGAGAAGGGAGAGCCACCCGTCATCCCGACGAGGGACCGATCGGCATTGATCTCCCAGGACGTTGCTTCTGCTCCAACGCAGCCTAGAGCCGTTTCCAGCCTAGCTGGTAATCTTGCTTCTGCTTCTGGAGCTGGCGCGCCCGCGCCTCGGGTTGTTAAGCTTTCCGTTTTCAAGCTCCCGAAGCGGAGGGACTATGTCGCGCCGGATCAGTAAGTGTCCCCGTCTCGCCTTGTTCTTGTTGTTGATGCTTGTTTCCGACTCTTTTTCCTTGTTGTGTAACCAGGCTGACACCTGCGGTGAAGTGGAGAAGGGAGAGTGAGGTGGTGCTGCTTGAGTCCGGGTCGCCTCGTGCGACCGCGCCCCTCTCCATGAGCAAAGGTGGGGATGGTGCTCGTGCTTCTCCAGCCCGATCATCCTCGCGAGGTTGGGTGGAGCATCCTCGGGAGGAGTCAGCCCCCGAAGCGCCACTGACTTAGGAGGCACCAGCGCCCGGCTCGGGTGCTGAGGTCCGAGAGGCTCAGGAGCTTCCTACCTCCCTGGCCATGGTGATGATGACGCCTCTTCCTCCTTCTTCTGCCATGTTGCTGACCCCAGGTTCCTCCGCTTATCCTGACGTCCTGGAGCGGACCCTTTTTGAGATGGCCCGGCTGCGAGAAGATCTCCAGAGTGTTGAACCCCTCCTGGCGGCTGGTCGCCTGGAGCTGGTCTTCGATTGGCTCCATTTTGACGTGTCCGTTCGGGCGGTGCTGAGCCAAGTTGTGGCGACCTCTAAGGTGGAGAAGCGAGTCGCAGCTTAGGCAACCGTTGCTCGTGAGGCGGCGCTGAAGAACGCCTAGGCCACCCAAGGTCGCTGTCAGGTGCTGGAGGCCGAGCTGAATATCCTGCATGACGAGCATGCTGAAGTTACCCGTGGCTGTAAGGCGGAGGTAGAGAGGATGAAGGCCCTGGAGGACGCAGTCAAGGGTCGTGACGCCGGGCGGGAGCAGCTGGCGTAGGCGCAGGCCACTGAGCGTGACTGGCTAGAGGAGCTGGAGCAAAAGGTGCAGGCTGAAAAGGCCGAACTCGATGCAAGCCAAAGGTTCTGGCCGAGGACCTCGCGGCCATCGCGCTTCTCAAGAGGAGTTCTCGCGAGGCCTTTGGCCACCAATGAGGACGGCCCCGCCAGTTGTTTCCCTACCTGGTAGAGGCGCTTGAGGAAGTCGTGCGCGGGTTCGGTCCCATGGCAGAGGCAAAGGCTTGCATCCTTTCTCCAGCCGCGCTGATGCGCGTCTTTAGCCACCTCCATCTTCGCGATTGTCGGTGTCAAAACCGGCGGATCTCGGGTAGGGGGTCCCGAACTGTGTGTCTAGGCCGGATGGTAACAGGAGGCAAGGGACACGAAGTTTTACCTAGGTTCGGTCCCTCTCGATGGAGGTAAAATCCTACGTCCTGCTTGATTAATATTGATGATATGGGTATTACAAGAGTGGATCTACCACGAGATCGAGGAGGCTAAACCCTAGAAGCTAGCCTATGGTATGATTTTTGATGTGTACGTTGTCCTACGGACTAAAACCCTCCGGTTTATATAGACACCGGAGAGGGTTAGGGTTACACAAAGTCGGTTACAATGGTAGGAGATCTTCATATCCGTATCGCCAAGCTTGCCTTCCACGTCAAGGAAAGTCCCTTCCAGACACGGGACGGAGTCTTCAGTCTTGTATCTTCATAGTCCAGGAGTCCGGCCGAAGGTATAGTCCGGCTATCCGAACACCCCCTAATCCAGGACTCCCTCAGTAGCCCCAAACTAGGCTTCAATGACGATGCGTCCGGCGTGCAGATTGTCTTCGACATTGCAAGGCGGGTTCTTCTCCAAATTCCATGTACCTGTTGAATAAAGTCCGGTTTCTTTTAGATGTTTGCGCTCCTTGGCTTTTGTGCCCAATAATGGCCGCTTCCCACGTGTCAAACGAATATGAAAAGTCTGAGTGTTTTTACATTCACGCCCCTAGCCGCGTAAAGGAGCTGCCCTATTTAAGGGGACGAGGATTTAGATCCAATCCACACCTTCTCCCCTCTGCGAGTGTTCATCAGAGCGCATCCGACAAAGGTCCATTCCACCATGGCCAGCCGTCGCAACTCCTCCCCTCGCCCTTCCATCCCTAAGCCTGGATATTGGGAGAGATGTTCCATCCCGCATAGCGAGCTAGTGACGCTTCAGACCAAGGGATTTCTCCCCCCGGCCTATATGGTCCCGATTCGAGCCGGTCTTGCTGTCTACAACGGCGGAGAGAAAGCAGAGAATGCCCCTAATCCCTCCAAAGGAGAGCGTGTGTGCCTTGTCCCTTACTTAATAAGGGGGCTCAGATTTCCAATCCATCCATTTCTCTGGGGGCTGCTGGAGTTCTACGGCCTCTAGCTACATCATCTCACGCCTACTTCAGTATTGCATATCGCGGGCTTTGTAGCCCTCTGCGAGCTGTTCTTGTGTGTTGAAGCTCATTCCGGACTATGGAAGGAGCTATTTTGCCTCGTGCCCCGTTCCAAGAAGGGGTCAATGTATCAAGTGGGCGGAGCCGAAGTGTGGCGCATCGCCGGGACCGAATATCTGTCCGGAACCCCAAAGAAGGCGTCCGAAGACTGGCCCTCGGAATGGTTTTATATAGAAGACGTCCCGCTGCCGGATCCTGTCTGGATTGGCCTCGCTGAATTCAACAGTGCTCCCTTAAAGAAGCGCCTAAGCTGGCGCCCACGGAGCCCTCAGAGGGAAAGTGAGAGGGACATCATTTACCTGATGGGCCGAATAAGATTGCTAGCCCATTCAGGACTAACCATGATCGGGGTTATGGCTGAATGCATTATGCGGGGGGTGCAGCCGCTTCAGTATAGAAGCCACCCCATGTGGGACTCCAATAGGGAGGACGACGCCACTCGCTACGGCCGTAAGGGGCAGGATTCAGCTGCCGCTCTACTAAAGATCTTGTCCACTTTGTATAAGGGAGAAGAGGAGGAATTTCTTCGTGTCAACCCTCAGGGTGGATTCTCCATGCACAATCCCCCGAGCTGGGTAAGCGGCCGTATTTATTTGTCCATCCGTTTTGTATTCCCATTGTTAAATATTCAGTCTGACGACTTTAACGCAGGAACTGCGCCGGGCTGTTAAGGAAATAAGCAGCCCTCCTCCACAACCCGAGGACCCAGGACGGTCCCTCGACCCGACCTCTCAAGAGGATCCGGACATATCTGTGGAGCTGATTGATGGAGTGTTCCATCAATTGAGCGAGGACAACGCCTTGGTGGCCATTACGGCGGATTACCCAGGGCTAATCCTGACGCCCCAGGTACCTGAGATCGAAGTCCCAGCACCCCGAATAGGTGTCCGCCCACTCGTGTTCAGTTTCCTAATTACAACCGAACTTTGCAGGGGAGGTTTTTAAGGCAGAAGGCCGAACCTGCGGCGTCAAGCCAACGAGGGGCCGTAGGGCCCCGTGAGAAAAAAAGAAGTGCAGTCCGGACGGAGGCGTCAGCGCAAAGGTATGGCGTTTCCCCTTATTGCAGGCATTATACCTTCGAGGCATATTGACACTTGCGCTTTTTTCAGGACAAAGAGACCTCGCCGGACTATATCCGGAGAGGCTGCCAATCGCGCCTCCACCAGCCAGGCTCCAAATCTTGGTCCGAAGGCGGAGGCGAACGCAAGGAGCGCGCCAGATGCTCCTCCGACGGAGGATGTGGACGGGTTGTCTGCCACCAACTCTGAGGTGGTGAGTGCCATGAACCACAGGCGTCACCGGAAAGTTCTTCGCGATGCTTGTTTCTCCCAAGGGGCGTTAGATGCCTTCAACTCGGGAGACGCGTATCTCCGCGCCGCTCAAAATGGTCTAGCCAGAGCCACGGAGCAGTATGTAAAAGACATACGGGTAAGAAAATTCTGGTAATTATATGTATATACCAGTAGCCCCCGAGACTTGAAACAGTTAGAATAACTTATTTAAGGATCATTTGTGAAGCAGGTTCTTACGGAAAAGAATTCCCTACTGTCCAAGGAGTTGGAAGAGTGCAAAGCCCAACTTGAGGCCGCACTAGCCGCGGCAGGGGAGCCCAAGGAGACCCCCTCTGGTAATATACACTTCGAAAGATAAGTATTTTGCGAAGCACGACTTTGGTGCGAATCTGACCAATGAAATTGCAGATGGTGCCGGAGTGAATCCGGAAAGGCAACACCTCCTACGCCAGCTAAAGGCTGGTGAGAGGGTCCTGATAAAGGTGATGGGGGAGAAGAACAATCTCCAAGATGCCAACACCAAGCTGGGCGTCGAGCTGAAAGATGTTCGTGCCCAGCTGTCAAACTCCGTGAAGGAGAATCAATGGCTTCGGCGCGACATATTTAGTAAGTGCTTGAACGAACCATTTGAAAGAAAGTTCGGCGGGGAAGTCGACTAACATAGCAATGTCTGTAGGTGTACTAACAGGTCGTCCTGCAGAGGAAATGCCTGGTTCTACGGGTGACCTTCTTCCCGAGCTCTCGCAACTGCTCGATCGAGTTCGGCGGGCGATGCAAGGCGTCGCGCAGGCCCTGTGGCCATCCGTCTCCATGCCCGAAGGTCTTGGAGAGCTTGCGGAGAAGCTAAAGGGAGCACGGCGGCGCTTCCGATTGTGGAAGATATCAGCCTACCGTCAAGGGGCTAGGGAGGCCTGGGCCATGGTGAAGACACAGTACGCAAAGGCTGACCCCAACCACATGGCCGAGGTCGGTCCTGTAGGGCCCGATGGGAAGGAGATCCCTGTAAGCTTAGTATACAGCCAAGTAGAGTTGGCCGCAAAGTATTCCCAGCAGGACTGTAAATTAGACAGCCTGTTAGATGGTATTGAAGAGGAATACAACCAGTCAAAATGACTATGTAATTTAATTGACATTTATAATGCCTTCTAGCCGGATTGTAGATCATTTGTCATGGCTGACCTTTTCGCTTCAGCCTCGGGACCTGACGGTCCGAAGTGTGTCCGAATTCCCATGCGGTTATATAGGAACCGGGGAATGCATGGAGACCAGGCGTAGGGGTCATTGGGGCGTGAACAGACAAGTGCCCGACTAGGTATGTTATATTACATGGTTAGTGAGAAACATCTTCCAGGGAGAATAGTTCCGTTAGGGGTTCCTTTCCCTGGGAGGCATGCCCTAAGGTGCATGTCCATGCTGCGAAAAGAAATGCAGGAAAAACATCTGGGGGTGTATAGATAAAAATAAAAAGATCATCTTTAGTTCACCGACCGAATATTCCCTTAAGAACGCGAGCTTTCGGCTTCACCCAGTTTGAGGTACACGTCCGGCTGACCCGGCAGTAACAATCGCAGAGGTGCCCCCTTTACCACTATGCCGAACAATCGGGAACGTAGGGGTAAGTACAGGAGCCAGGCAACCCAGCTTGGCCAAAACTTAAGTCATATCGATGCATATAATGGTGAATAAAAGGTACATGCGGAAGTGTGACACATGTGTTGGGCATGAAGCCCGTATGAATAAGCTTATGTTTAAAGAAGCCCCCAGGTTTAATGAGCGCTGATAGCGCGTCACTTTATGAGCCTTTAGAGGCTATAAGAGAGAGAGAAGAAGAAGAGAAATGTAAGACAGAAAATATATAAAAAATGGACAGAGGAAGGAGACGAACACAGAGTCCGGCGCTAGGCATAGAATCTTCGGAGACGGGCTGCGTTCCATGGGTTTGGCTCGAGTCGGTTATCCGATGCATCCCGCAGGCGGTACGCTCCAGCAGTCAGGACTTGGTCAATTATGAAGGAACCTTCCCACTTGGGCTTGAGTTTGTCCTTTTTCTTGTCCGGTAGTCGTAGAAATAATTCGCCAACATTGTAATTTTTGGCCCGTACTTCTCTGCTTTGGTATCTTCGAGCCTGCTGTTGATAGAATGTGGAACGGGCTTTTGCCACTTCACGCTCCTCCTCTAATGCGTCCAAGCTGTCTTGCTGATTGAGCTCGGCTTCTCTTTCTCCGTACATGCGCACTCGAGGTGAGTCATGAATTATGTCTCAAGGCAAAACTGCCTCTCCGCCATACACCATATAGAATGGTGTGTATCTGGTGGTGCGATTTGGCGTGGTCCGCAGCCCCCAGAGTACGGAGTCGAGCTCCGCTACCCAGTGCGTGTTAGATTTCTTAAGGGACCGCACTAATCTAGGTTTGATGCCACTCATGATAAGACCATTTGCATGTTCGACCTGGCCGTTAGTTTATGGGTGATAGACAGAAGCATAATCGAGCTTGATGCCCATGTTTTTGCACCAAAGTTTTACCTTGTCGGCCGTGAAGTTCGTGCTGTTATCAGTGATGATGCTGTGGGGGACGCCGTAACGGTGTACAACCTCGGATATAAAGGCTATCACCGGTCCGGATTCGGCCGTCTTAACAGGCTTGGCTTCTATCCATTTTGTGAACTTATCCACCATGACCAGTAAGTATTTTTGCTTGTGGGTTCCGCCTTACAGGGGTCCAACCATGTCAAGCCCCCAGACCGCGAAGGGCCAAGTAATGGGGATAGTTTGGAGGGCGGTGGGCGGCATATGGCTTTGGTTTGCAAAGAGCTGGCAACCGGTGCATCGTTGGACTAAGTCCTGAGCGTCTGCCCGGGCCGGCGGCCAATAAAAACCTGTACGGAAGGCCTTGCTTACAAGGGATCGGGCTGCAGCGTGATGACCGCCAAGTCCGGCATGAATTTCAGCCAGGAGGTTCCGCCCCTCCTCTTCGGAGATGCACCTTTGAAGGACTCTGGTAGTGCTTTTCTTATAAAGCTCTCCCTCATGGACTCTGTAGGCTTTGGATCGCCGCACTATGCAGCGTGCCTCATTTTGGTCCTCGGGGAGTTCCTGCCTAGTAAGGTAGGCGAGGAATGGTTCTGTCCACGGGGCGATGACGACCATTATGACGTGGGCTGAAGGTGTTATTTCATTGGCAGAGCCTCCAATTGTGTCAGAACGTTCGGTGTCGGGCAGTGCGGTTGGGTCCAGGCTGTTATTGTTCGGCTCCCCTTCCCATGCTATGGATGGCTTGAACAGCCTTTCCAAGAAGATGTTGGGGGGGACTACATCGCATTTTGCGCCGATGCGTGCCAGGACATCTGCCGCCTGATTATTTTCCCGGGCTATATGGTGAAATTCAAGCCCCTCGAATCGAGCTGACATTTTTAGGACGGTGTTGCGGTAAGCTGCCATTTTTGGATCCTTGGCATCGAAGTCTCCATTTATTTGGGATATTGCGAGGTTCGAGTCCTCGCGCACCTCTAGGCGTTGGATGCCCATGGATACCACCATCCGGAGACCATGTAAAAGGGCCTCATATTCGGTTGCATTGTTGGAGTCCATGTACATAATCTGTAGTACGTATTGGACTGTGTCTCCTGTGGGGGACGTCAAAACGACGCCAGCCCCCAGTCCGGCCAACATCTTGGAGCCGTCGAAATGCATTATCCAATTTGAATATGTGTCGTATTCTTTAGGGAGTTCCGCCTCCGTCCATTCTGCGACGAAGTCGGCCAAGACTTGCGACTTGATGGCTCGTCGTGGCTTATAAGTTATGTCGAACGGGAGGAGCTCAATGGCCCATTTTGCAATCCGGCCCGTTGCGTCACAGTTGTTGATAATATCGTTAAGGGGTACTTCCGAGGCTACTGTTATTGACCACTCTTGAAAGTAGTGCCGTAGCTTCCGGGATGCCATGAATACCGCGTACGCAATCTTTTGATAATGCGGGTACCGTGATTTACAGGGAGTGAGGATGGTGGACACATAATAGACCGGCTTTTGAAGGGGGAATTTGTGTCCGTCCGCTTCTCGTTCGACGACGAGCACTGCGCTTACAACCTGATGTGTTGCTGCAATGTATAATAGCATTGTGAAAGTGCAACTATCCCTAGGTGGTTTTGGTAATACATAACAACATATAGCTCATTGAGCTAATGCTATTCCAAGATGACTATTTCAGGAAAGCTCAATGATTGGCATGGCATGGATGTGAAAGTGGAACCCTCAAAATGCTAAGGACAAAGGATTGGCTCAAGCTCAAAAGCTCAAGACTCTTCATTTTATATTTTAGTGATCCAAGATCACATTGAGTCTTTAGGAAAAGCCAATACTATCAAGGAGGGATGAGGTGTTGCTTAATGAGCCTCTTGCTTCATGTACTTAGTGATATGCTCCGAAACCCTCAACTACTTTCCCATATCCACATATGACCTAAACCCTAAGCCAAACTCAGTCCTACCGATTCTTTCTATCCGGCGCCACCGAGTTTCACTTGTCATAAGCCACTGCCAAACCCTAGCAATTCGGTTCTACCGATAGGGATCTCGGTCTCACCGAGATGGGATTGCAAACTCTCTATTTCCCTTTTGTAACTTTTTGGTCTCACTGAAAGAGCGAATCGGTCCCATCGAGATTGCAATGTAAACTCTTTGTTTCCCTTTTGTAACTTTTTGGTCTCACCGTAAGAGCAAATCGGTCCCACTGAGTTTGCCTGACCAACTCTCTGGTGAGCTTATTACCAAACTCGGTCTCACCGAGTTTGTGTAATCAGTCTCACCGAGATTACGTTATGCCCAAACCCTAACCATATTGGTCCTACCGAGTTGCATGTCAGTCCCACCGAAAATCTCTAACGGTCACTAGGTTTACCTTTTCGGTCCGACCGAGTTTGTTGATTCGGTCCCACCGAGATTGGAAAACTGTGTGTAACGGTTGGATTTTGTGTGGAGGCTATATATACCCCTCCACCTCCTCTTCATTCGTGGAGAGAGCCATCAGAACACATACACAATTCCAACTCATATGTTCTGAGAGAGAACCACCTACTCATGTGTTGAGACCAAGATATTCCATTCCTACCATATGAATCTTGATCTCTAGCCTTCCCCAAGTTGCTTTCCACTCAAATCTTCTTTCCACAAAATCCAAATCCTATGAGAGAGAGTTGAGTGTTGGGGAGACTATCATTTGAAGCACAAGAGCAGGGAGTTCATCATCAACACACCATTTGTTACTTCTTGGAGAGTGGTGTCTCCTAGATTGGCTAGGTGTCACTTGGGAGCCTCCGACAAGATTGTGGAGTTGAACCAATGAGTTTATAAGGGCAAGGAGATCGCCTACTTCATGAAGATCTACCGCTAGTGAGGCAAGTCCTTCGTGGGTGATGGCCATGGTGGGATAGACAAGGTTACTACTTCGTGGACCCTTCGTGGGTGGAGCCCTCCGTGGACTCGCGCGACCGTTACCCTTCGTGGGTTGAAGTCTCCATCAACGTAGATGTAGGATAGCACCACCTATCCGAACCACGGGAAAAACATCCGTGTCTCCAATTGCGTTTGAATTCTCCAAACCCTTCCCTTTACATTCTTGCAAGTTGCATGCTTTACTTTCCGCTGCCAATATACTCTTTGCATGCTTGCTTGAATTGTGTGATGATTGCTTGACTTGTCCTACAATAGCTAAAATCTGCCAAGAAATAAAATTGGGAAAAGGTTAAGTTTTTATTTGGTCAATTAGTCTAATCACCCCCCTCTAGACATACTTTCGATCCTACAAGTGGTATCAGAGCTTTGGTCTCCATTTTCTTTTATCTCCATAGCTTTTGGTGGTCATAGTCTTGGTTTCACAACCTAGGAGAGTATGGCGTCTAGCGAGGGAAATTATCACCGTAGAGGTCCTTACTTTGATGGTACTAATTTTGCTAGTTGGAAGCATAAAATGAAAATGCATATTCTTGGACATAACCCCGCCGTTTGGGCTATTGTGTGTGTTGGTTTGCAAGGTGACTTCTTTGATGGGAAAGACCAAACCTTGAAGCTACCGCGGATGAGTTGAAGATGTTGCAATACAATGCTCAAGCTTGTGATATTCTCTTCAACGGATTGTGCCCCGAAGAATTCAACAAAATCAGCCGTCTTGAGAATGCAAAGGAAATTTGGGACACTTTGATTGATATGCACGAAGGTACCGACTCCGTCAAGGAATCCAAGTTGGATGTGCTTCAAAGTCAACTTGACAAGTTCAAAATGAAGGATGGTGAAGGTGTCGCTGAAATGTACTCTAGGCTTGGTCTCATCACAAATGAGATTGCCGGCTTAGGAAGTGAAGAGATGACCGATAGATTCATCATCAAGAAGATTCTAAGAGCCTTGGATGGAAAATATGATACCGTGTGCACATTGATCCAAATGATGCCCAATTACAAAGATCTCAAGCCAACGGAGGTGATTGGAAGAATTGTTGCTCATGAGATGTCACTTAAGGATAAAGAGGAACTTCACAACAAATCAAGTGGTGCCTACAAAGCCTCGTGTGAAGCCCCTACATGATCAAGTGAGAAACAAAACTTCAATGAAGAATTGAGCTTAATGGTGAAGAACTTCAACAAGTTCTACAAGAGTAGAAGCAAAGATAGAAGCTTCAAGTCAAGGTCCTACAATGACAAAAGATCTTCTAGTCGAGAGCGAAACTGCTACAGTTGTGGAAGACCCGGACACTATTCCAATGAGTGTACGGCTCCCTACAAGAGAAGAGAAGATTCTCCAAAAAGAAGAAGCAAAGAATCACCACCAAGAGAGAGAAGGAGTAGAGATGATCGTTATGAACGAAGATACTCACGGAGAAGCAAGGATTCGGAAAGGAAGGAAAAATCATCAAGGAGCTACACAAAACGAAGACATCAAGCTCATGTTGGTGAATGGGTATCCGGCTCCAACTCCGACAGCCACTCCGAGAGAAGTTATCACTCTGACTCCAAAGATACTCAAGATGAAGGTGTTGCCGGTCTAGCACTTGTGTCAACCAACTCCTACGACATATTTGACTCACCAAATGAAGGAATTGGAAGATGCTTCATGACCAAAGGTCCTAAGGTAACACACCCCGAGTATGTTGATTTCAATAGTGATGAAGATGACTTGTTAGGTGATGATTTGCTTGTTCACAACTCTACTGATGAATACTATGATGAAACGTCAATTAATCATGCTAATCAAGATAAAACGAATGACAATGATAAGGAGAAGATTGAGGCTCTAACTAAGAACTAAACACTCTTAAGTTAGCTCATGAAACTATCTTCAAAGATCATCGAGAACTTTTAAGAGATCATGAGAAATTACGCTTTGAAAAGCTCAATCTTGAGAAAGAGCATGAGTTCTTAAAAGCAATCAATGATGATCTCTGCAAGAAAAGTTCTTCTTACATTGCCAAGCGTTTACTCTTATCCACTTACATGCCTCAAGTCAAGTCTAGTAACAAGAACAAGAAAGATTCTTCCTCTAGCAGTAACAATGATCATGCTAAATCCAATATTGTTGCTTCTAGTAGTTCTCTTGATTCCACTAATGATTCTCTTAGCCAAGTTACACTTGAGCAAGAAAATAGCTTACTGAAGGGAATTATAGAGAAAGGAGTGTACAAAAGCCTTGCCAGGAGTAAGCAATTCAAGGAAATTGTGCGCAAGCAAGGAATGCACCGGAAGAATCAAGGTGTTGGTTTTGAATGAAAGTTCAATGCCAATGGAGTTGAGTGGGAAGAAGATCAATACCCCAAGAGAAAGTTTGTTCCTCAACAAGAGAGGTATGATACTTCTTTCAAGGGGACACAAGCTCAAGATGATCTTCCACCACAAGACTACAAGCAAAAAGGCAAGGACAAGCTTCAAGAGGAAATTGATGCATTTGAAGAAGCTCCTAAGACCTTAGTTAAGTGGATTCCCAAGACTACTTCAAGTTCCACTTCATCAAGTACGGCTACAACTCCAAGGATTCCCATCAAGATGGTGTGGATCCAAAAGAAGAAGAACTAGAGAGTTCTTGAGGGTGACTCCGCCAACATACTTCACTCTTATCATTTTGGCAAGAACAAGTGCAATCAACTTCCACATCTTGCACTAGTTCAAGGAGTCACAAACCCTCTTGTTGGTAAGACAAGGGACAAGGTAACCTAAAACTTTTCATGGACATCATCTTGTGTGTGCATCACTCTATGTCTATGGATATCCTTGTTTGTTCCTTGTGGGACTAACCCATGTAGGTATTGAAAGTGCAATTCACTCAAATGGATAGCTCCAAGTGATCTACATCAACATTGATCATCCACATCTTCAACATCTACATGAAGTCATCATCGACAAAACCCGAGGTTAGTTCATCCCTCTAAGGGGGGATATCACATCTAGGGGGAGCTTTACTCTAAGACTTGAGCTAAAGCAACTCTAAAGATGTGAACACAACAATGCTTTATGTAAAAATGGTAACCCCACTTGAGCTTAAACGATGAGTATGACCTATGATCAAGTGTTCTCACTTGACTCCTAAGTCAATATACTCATATATAGATGACCTTGTCATCGCAAATTGCTTGATAGATGCTAGAATTGGTTGTGCATGCCTTGTCACATATTTCATTTGCCATCTTATTGTGTGAGCACGCTGGTTGCATATTTTACTCGTTCGAGAACATCCACTTGTTGTTTTGATTGTTTGGTTTTATTTCCTTTTTCCAAGTGGATGGACAAGAATGCCTAAGAACCTCCTCTAGCTATCTATGCTTTTCTTGTCTCAAACTCTATTCATGCTACATCACAAAATTTGATCAAGTCAGATTCGAACCACTCTGTGTGAGGAGCGCTCGGAGTCCCCGATTCGTCATAGACTTAAACTTCCAAAACCTCTTTATGATTCTCGGTCTGACCGATACCCTACTTTCGGTCCTACAGAGATCATTAAGTAGATCTAGGTTTTCGATCTCGGTGCAACTGATTTGAACCATTCGGTCACACCGAGTTGCAACAACTATATACAGTTTTGCATCTCGGTGCCACCGAGTTGTTCCACTCGGTCACACCGACAGGGTCAGGCTATATATAGTCACGGGCAAAAATTTGGAAATTTCTCCGAACCCCTTCGCCCGCGCGATAGCCTGCTCTGCCAACTTGGTCTCTGGATCGTCTCCTCGCCACCAGCCGCCTCCAGTTGCTGGTCTCCGTCGCCGTCAACGGAAATTCAACCCCGCCGTTGCCGCCGTAGCGAGTCTCCGCCGAACTAGGGTATGGACTAGATCTTTGTGCTATTCCCCAATCCGATTCTTAGCACATTGTGATCATCATGATTCTTGCCACGTTTGTTAAACTTCTATCCAGTCAATGAACTCGTAGATTAGGTTTAATTCGAAAATTTTGGGGTTAGGTTTCCGCCGAAACCATCTCGGACCCACCGAGTTGAAAAACTCGGTCCCACCGATTTGGCTTATGCCATTGCACAAGTGAGACTCGGTCTGACCGAGAATTACTTATCGGTGTGACCGATTTTGGAACTCTGTGAAACCCTAGCAGTCTCGGTGCCACCGAACTGTGACTCGGTCTGACCGAGTTCACTAGTTTAGGTGCCAAAACTGCTTCGGTATCACCGAGTTTAGAAATCGGTAGATCCGACATGCTTTCAGTGGGAAACTAAAACTAAGTTTTTGAATTATTCTTTTGCAAAAATCTCTGCATTTTGTGATGCTTATCCACTCTATCTCATCTATAACCTATTCACAGGGTGAGCAGTCAGAGTGTGCATCATGTCAGACTAAAGTGATAGCCAGAACTTGTCAGAGCAGCAAGTGCAGATGAGTGAGGGCACTAGTCCCTCATGTTCCTCAGATGATGGCAGCAGGAGCACCCCTAGCAATCTGCTTAAAGCTGCCACGAGACAGAGAAAGAAGAGAACCTCAGATTCAGAAGGTGAGGATTATGTGGCAGAAGAGGAAGCAACTTCCAAGAGAGTTGAGCCAGCACAGGGCATAAAACCAGGGATGAAGATCAAAAGGCCAGCAGGCAGGCAGCCTATGTTAAAGGCCAGAGATTCAATTGAGAAGCCCACTCCCATTGAGCCAGTTGCTGCTGAAGGAAAGAAGAGGAAAGAAAGGGTGAAGAAAACTGTAGCCAGAATGCTTGGCAAGGCTTCCATAATGGAAGATGAGGAGGAAGAAGAAGAGGTAGCTGCACCAGCACCTAAGGCACCCAAGCTGATGGGTGATGCCATAAGAACAGGAGCAGCTGCTTCCAAGGCCAAGCCAGCTCCAAAGCCAAAGCCAAAGAGGAACACAAGAAGCATCCCAGCTACTGAGAAGAACAAGGCCCCAGTGCTTGAAGCTGCAGAAGAAGAAGGAGAGAATGTTCTTAGAAAGCTCAAGCCCAAGATCCCAGACCACAACGATGCTCATCCTGTGGCTAAGGATATGAAACTCAGGAGATATTCAGGGCTCCGGAAGTGGAGAGAAGCAGACCCGTATGCCTCAAGGAGAAGGACTGCAGTTGACTACAGGTTTCACACCAAGGAGCAGCAAGACTTTTATGAGACAGTGCTGCTAGACAAGAAGCCAATTGTCTGTGATATGAGATGGGTTGATTGGCAATACATCAAGGACAACAAAGAGTACTACCCTGGAGTGCAGGACAGCTTCAAGGCATGTGGAGTAGAGGACTTTGTTGGGCAGAAGCTCACAAAGTGGAACGAGGAACTCATCATGCAGTTCTACTCCACAGCCCATTTCTATCCAGATGGCAGGATTGTATGGATGTCAGAGGGTACGAGGTACCAGTCTACAGTTGCTGAATGGGCTCAGCTGATTAATGCCCCAGAAGAGCATGACGATGACTTGGACATTTATGCCAAGAAGAAGATGGACCACAACTCAATGTCAAACATGTACAAGGAGATTCCAAATGAAGCACTTGATACGTTCAAGTTTGGCTCAGTACACTATCTTCTGTCAGGGCTGCCAACCATCAACTGGATTCTTAGGCACACCCTACTGCCCAAGTCTGGAGATCACAAGATGATCAGGGGCCAGGCAATCAACTTGCTTCATATCATTGACGTGCCACAGAAATTCAAAGTCATGAGCCTTATGATTGAAACAATCAAGAGGACAGCAGCAGACCAGCAGAGGAGCTGTGGATATGCCCCATAGATTCAGGAGCTCATCAACTCTAAGATGGGCATGGGGATATACTTATTGGACAAGGAACACCTGCCCATCCGTCCAGACTTTGAAGATAATCAAGTGGTCATGACTGAGAATGAGCCATCATCTGCCCAAGCACAAGCCAAGAAGGAGAAGGCGAGGAAGGAGAAAGCTACCAAGATGCCTACTCAAGAGGAGGCATCTGAATATTTCCTGAAAACCAAACAAGAGCAGCTTGGTTACTTGATTGCATCCACCCTGCGGATTGAGCAAGGACTAGCCACCCTAACTTAGAACCAGGCAAGCTTAGAGAGGATCATGGAACAAAAGTTCTATGACTGCAGTGGAGCAGCTCCAGGATCACATGCAGGAGAGGAGAGGCAAGACTACAACTGATGCCTTTGCCAGAGTGCCACGAGGTCCGAGGTCGTCTGCAGTGCCAGTTGCTGACCCCAGAGCCACCACGTCTGCACCAGCTACAGCCTCAGTTCCACCAGCTCCAGCGTCCACTTCAGCCTCGACTCCGACCACGTCTACAGAAGGCTTCGTCCTTGGAGTGCTCCGGACTCCACCACCACCTGAAGATCAAGCCTGAGTGTTGACTTAGCACTATGCATTTTCTAGGAACTTTTTGGTAACTTGTTGCCAAAGGGGAGAAAATGTATAGATCATAGGCTTCGAGAGAGAGTGTTGCTTTTATTCTCTCTTGTTTTATTTGGTGGTTTTTCGAACTTTGTTTGCTTTTGTGTGAGATACTATGTCATTGCTCGTGAGACATTGATGATCATGTGTTTGATCATAAGCTACACTTAATGTTTTCTTAATATTATCATCTTATCTATCTTATGTGATCATTCACTATTCTTGGTGATGAGTGCATGTATTTCATTCTTATCATTTTAAGCGCTCCACCAAGATGTATGTGACATGGAAGAGTAACCCATGACTCTAACTCTTTGTGCATTTGCAGTCCAAAGCAAATTTTAAATATGCACAAATTTAGGGGGAGCTCTTACTTGTCACATACTTCTCAAAGCAACGATATATTTCATGCTTATTATCATTTGTCGAAGCTTTGATCTATATGTTGTCATCAATTACCAAAAAGGGGGAGATTGAAAGTGCAACTATCCCTAGGTGGTTTTGGTAATTCATAACAACATATAGCTCATTGAGCTAATGCTATTCCAAGATGACTATTTCAGGAAAGCTCAATGATTGGCATGGCATGGATGTGAAAGTGGAACCCTCAAAATGCTAAGGACAAAGGATTGGCTCAAGCTCAAAAGCTCAAGACTCTTCATTTTATATTTTAGTGATCCAAGATCACATTGAGTCTTTAGGAAAAGCCAATACTATCAAGGAGGGATGAGGTGTTCCTTAATGAGCCTCTTGCTTCATGTGCTTAGTGATATGCTCCAAAACCCTCAACTACTTTCCCATATCCACATATGACCTAAACCCTAAGCCAAACTCGGTCCTACCGATTCTTTCTATCCGGCGCCACCAAGTTTCACTTGTCATAAGCCACTACCAAACCCTAGCAATTCGGTTCTACCGATAGGGATCTCGGTCTCACCGAGATGGGATTGCAAACTCTCTGTTTCCCTTTCGTAACTTATCGGTCTCACCGAAAGAGCGAATCGGTCCCACCGAGATTGCAATGTAAACTCTTTGTTTCCCTTTTGTAACTTTTCGGTCTCACCGAAAGAGCAAATCGGTCCCACCGAGTTTGCCTGACCAACTCTCTGGTTAGCTTATTACCAAACTCGGTCTCATCGAGTTTGTGTAATCGGTCTCACCGAGATTATGTTATGCCCAAACCCTAACCATATCGGTCCTACCGAGTTGCATGTCAGTCCCACTGAAAATCTCTAACGGTCACTAGGTTTACCTTTTCGGTCCGACCGAGTTTGTTGATTCGGTCCCACTGAGATTGGAAACTGTGGGTAACGGTTGGATTTTGTGTGGAGGCTATATATACCCCTCCACCTCCTCTTCATTCGTGGAGAGAGCCATCAGAACACATACACAATTCCAACTCATATGTTCTGAGAGAGAACTTCCTACTCATGTGTTGAGACCAAGATATTCCATTCCTACCATATGAATCTTGATCTCTAGCCTTCCCCAAGTTGCTTTCCACTCAAATCTTCTTTCCACAAAATCCAAATCCTATGAGAGAGAGTTGAGTGTTGGGGAGACTATCATTTGAAGCACAAGTGCAAGGAGTTCATCATCAACACACCATTTGTTACTTCTTGGAGAGTGGTGTCTCGTAGATTGGCTAGGTGTCACTTGGGAGCCTCCGACAAGATTGTGGAGTTGAACCAAGGAGTTTGTAAGGGCAAGGAGATCGCCTACTTCATGAAGATCTACCGCTAGTGAGGCAAGTCCTTCGTGGGCGATGGCCATGGTGGGATAGACAAGGTTTCTACTTCGTGGACCCTTCGTGGGTGGAGCCCTCCGTGGACTCGCGCGACCGTTACCCTTCATGGGTTGAAGTCTCCATCAACGTGGATGTAGGATAGCACCACCTATCCGAACCACGGGAAAAACATCCGTGTCTCCAATTGCGTTTGAATTCTCCAAACCCTTCCCTTTACATTCTTGCAAGTTGCATGCTTTACTTTCCGCTGCCAATATACTCTTTGCATGCTTGCTTGAATTGTGTGATGATTGCTTGACTTGTCCTACAATAGCTAAAATCTGCCAAGAACTAAAATTGGGAAAAGGTTAAATTTTTATTTGGTCAAGAAGTCTAATCACCCCCCCTCTAGACATACTTTCGATCCTTCACATTGGTTCGCCAATGTTTGGTGCGGCCAGGACTAGGTTTGTTGCCAGTATGGCTTTTATTTTGTCGAGTCCGGCCGTGGCTGCATCCGTCCATTTGAAGTGTTTGGTGCACCGAAGGAGGCGGTAAAGGGGCAGGGCCTTTTCTCCCAAGCGGGAGATAAAGCGGCTCAGAGCCGCCACGCATCCGGTTAACTTTTGTATTTGTTTGAGCTCCTTTGGGATATCCAGTTGCGATAGAGCTCGGATCTTGGCTGGATTTGCTTCAATTCCTCTACCGGATACAATGAAGCCCAAGAGCTTTCCGGCTGGAACACCGAAAATGCATTTTTCCGGGTTGAGCTTGATGTCGTATGTTCGGAGGTTATCAAATGTGAGACTCAAGTTGTCTACTAGAGATTCAACATGTCTTGTTTTGACGACCACATCATCTACGTATGCCTCCACTGTTTTGCCGATCTGGCTTGCCAGACATGTCTGAATCATGCGCTGATATGTTGCGCTGGCGTTTTTGAGCCCGAAGGGCATCGTGTTTAAGCAGAATGGCCCGTATGGTGTGATAAATGCCGTTGCGGCTTGGTCTGGTTCTGCCATCTTGATTTGATGGTAGCCAGAATATGCGTCGAGGAAACACAACGAATCATGTCCTGCGGTAGTGTCAATAATTTGATCGATGCGGGGGAGGGGGAAGGGATCCTCTGGGCAAGCCTTATTAAGGTCTTTAAAATCAACACACAGGCGCCAGGATCTGTCCTTCTTTGGTACCATCACCAGGTTTGCAAGCCAGTCCGGATGTTTTATATCTCTGATGAATCCGGCCTCCAATAGCTTTGCTAGCTCCTCTCCCACGGCCTGTCTCTTAGGTTCGGAAAAACACCGAAGAGCCTGTTTGACAGGTTTGAATCCTATTTGGATATTTAAGCTGTGCTCGGCCAGCCTGCGTGGGATTCCTGGCATGTCTGAAGGGTGCCAGGCGAAAATGTCCCAGTTCTCTCGTAGGAACTCTCGCAATGCAGCATCGACATCAGGGTTTAACTGTGCCCCGATGGAAGCTGTTTTATTGGGGTCAGTTGGATGGACTTGGAATTTGACTATTTTGTCCACCGGTTTAAAGGAGGTGGACTTGGATCTTTTGTCGAGTACCACATCGTCCCTATTCACCATAGAGCGCAACGCAGTCAGCTCCTCCGCCGCTAGGGCTTTGGATAATGCCTCGAGGGCCAGTGCGGCTGTCTTGTTTTCAGCACGGAGTGCTATGTCCGGATCACTAGCGAGAGTGATGATCCCGTTAGGACCGGACATCTTGAGCTTCATGTACCCGTAATGGGGTATTGATTGGAAGATTGTAAACGCTTCCCGCCCTAGCAGAGCGTGGTAACCGCTGCTGAACGGAGCCTCCTGGAACGTGACCTCTTCGGACCTGTAATTATCCGGCGTGCCGAACACCACATCTAGTGTGATTTTTCCTGTATGGCGCGCTTCCCGACTAGGGATTATTCCTCTAAAGGTTGTGCTACTTCGCTCAATGCGGTTCCAGTCTATTTCCATTTTTGTAGGGTCTCCTCATAAATGAGGTTCAATCCGCTACTGCCGTCCATGAGTACCTTGGTAAGATGAAAGCCGTCCACTATTGGACTGAGGACCAATGCGGCTGGTGCTCGGGCTGTTCGGAATTTAGGTTCATCATTGGCATTAAAGGTAATAGCCGTGTCACTCCATGGGTTTATTGTTGCTACTTGGTAGACTTTGGCAAGGCTTCGGAGTGTCCTTTTTCGCATATTATTTGATGCGGAAGTCTCGAAGACTATTAATACCGTATTGGTGTCTCTGGGATGGCTTTCTGTGGCCTCCGGAATTAGGAGATTTTCGCCAATTTTGGCCACCTGTCGGAGTATCCAACATGCTCTGAGGCTGTCAGTTGGTGTGGCATCCTCTGTACTATGAATTTTATAGTGTCCATTAAGCCATCCTTCCAGTACAGTTTCATGCCCTGTAGAGGTTTTTTGCTTTTTAGTGCTTGACCCGGGTGACTGGTGATGATGCACCCTTTTATTTCGGACTGGGTTTGTATTCAGGGCCGGATTGTCCCAAAATTTTATTTCGGTTTTCCAGGTGTTTTCCATCGCACAGTACTTTTGTACAATGGATGCCAAGTCAGCGAAGCGTGTAATATCACGACGACTTATGGCGTTGAGTATTCCCTTGTCCGTGCAATTATTGCAGAAGATTGAGATTGCGTCTTCCTCGCGGCAGTCCCTTAGCCTGTTCTTAATCAGGAGGAATCTGGCCCAGTAATGATGTACTGTTTCATCGGGTTCGTGCCTGATTTTGGATAGATCGCTTATGTTGGGGTGGGTGGGTGGAATTAAATCCGAAGCCTCACCCCATCTGAGGCTCAGAGGCCGAGGAATTTCTGAACTCGAAAATTTGGATTCCGGGATGTTGTCTAATGAATCCAGCCCGTCGCCTGACTCTAAGTTCAGGTCTTGAGTGATATCCTCCCCTCCGCGGGTATCCGGCTTGGAGGGATCGGGAATCCGGACGTAGTGAGTCCTTAAGATAGATGAAGGGTCGCCGCACTGTCCCTCTACCACAGCAACGTGATGGGTGACTTGGGGAGAGTTAATCTCTCTTAGATCGGTTTTAGGCCCAATCTGGTTGTAATCCGTAGTGACTCCCAGGGCGGAGAAGCGATCCAAGAGCTCGTTTATGGAGGAAAGCTCCATTGGATCTAACTGCTCGGCGAGTTCCGAGCTGACATGAAGATTGTTTTCGATGGCTCGAGGGGTCATCGTCGGCGCAGAAGCAGAACAGTCGGTCATAAGAAAACCACCTAGCCGGAGGGTTTGGCCGACAGCCAAAGCTCCCTTAGCAACGGTGCCATCTTTAAAGATGGGAGAGGCATCCTTCCTGATGGCTACGACACAGAGGAACTCTCAATGAAAGCACCAATGTCGGTGTCAAAACCGGCGGATCTCAGGTAGGGGGTCCCGAACTGTGCGTCTAGGCCGGATGGTAACAGGAGGCAAGGGACACGAAGTTTTACCCAGGTTCGGGCCCTCTCGATGGAGGTAAAACCCTACATCTTGCTTGATTAATATTGATGATGTGGGTAGTACAAGAGTGGATCTACCACGAGATCGAGGAGGCTAAACCCTAGAAGCTAGCCTATGGTATGATTGTTGATGTGTATGTTGTCGTACGGACTAAAACCCTCCGGTTTATATAGACACCGGAGAGGGTTAGGGTTACACAAAGTTGGTTACAATGGTAGGAGATCTTCATATCCGTATCGCCAAGCTTGCCTTCCCCGCCAAGGAAAGTCCCTTCCGGACACGGGACGGAGTCTTCAATCTTGTATCTTCATAGTCCAGGAGTCCGGCCGAAGGTATAGTCCGGCTATCCGGACACCCCCTAATCCAGGACTCCCTCAGCGATCCTGCCGCCGGCCTTGATGAGATGCTGCAGCTCATGGCTGATGAACACTGCTTCGCCGCCGCCGCAGACGTGAAAGGTCTGGTGGAATCCCTTTTGAAGAAGTTCGACGCCTTCGGCCCCGCGCCTTCGACCGGTGGTGCAGGTGAAGGTGACACCAATAGGAGGGGGCACCTCTTGCAGGTGCCGGCGGTATCGAGGGATGACTGGCTTGCAGCTCCTTTCCTATTGAAACTCCTGCAGCATGTAGCATGCATCGTGGAGGCATTTAAACTTGTGTTTTATATTCGGAGAACAATATGTCTTGTAATATTTGCTTTGAGATTTTGTGATTTCCTTCCAATTTGCTTTACATTCTACGTTGGCAGAGCCCGACCCTGCGCATACCTCAGCCGCCGTTGGGCCTACCGGATCACCAGGACGGTGCAAGGAGTGAGGGGCTACGTGAGGGAGTCCTGGTGTAGGGGGTCCTCGGACAGCCGGACTGTTGGACTATGAAGATACAAGATTGAAGACTTCGTCCCATGTCCGGATGGGACTCTCCTTTGCATGGAAGGCAAGCTTGGCGATTCAGATATGTAGATCTCCTCCCTTGTAACTAAATTTGTGTAACCCTAGCCCCCTCCGGTGTCTATATAAACCGGAGGGTTTAGTACGTAGGACAACAACAATCATACCATAGGCTAGCTTCTAGGGTGTAGCCTCTCCGATCTCATGGTAGATCAACTCCTGTAATACTCATATCATCAAGATCATCAAGTAGGAAGTAGGGTATTACCTCCATCGAGAGGGCCCGAACCTGGGTAAACATTGTGTCCCCCGCCTCCTATTACCATCCGCCTTAGACGCATAGTTCAGAACCCCCTACCCGAGATCCGCCGGTTTTGACACCGACATTGGTGCTTTCATTGAGAGTTCCACTGTGCCGTCGGGCTTGATGGCTCCATCAATCATCGGCAATGATGCGATCCAGGGTGAGGTTTTCCTCGCTAGACAGCTGTCAGGACCCCGATTCCAAGTCACATCGATCTAGTCGGTAACACCTCATATCACTTTGCGTCCTCACGCATGGTATTCCCACGGGTGTCGCCTTACCATGGCCGGGACCGTTTGCACCTTTTGGCTCATGTATATGATAGTGTTGCTAGCATCCATATGACAGAGAACCCGGGCCGACATGGCTAGTCGTGAACCCAAAGCGGCACTAACCTATGGGGACAGGCATACATGAATCACATCGAGCATGTCGGTCAGCAGCGT
Source organism: Triticum dicoccoides (assembly GCF_002162155.2). Lineage (NCBI taxonomy): Eukaryota > Viridiplantae > Streptophyta > Magnoliopsida > Poales > Poaceae > Triticum > Triticum dicoccoides. The sequence continues at coordinate 356,527,260 of NC_041386.1, read as the reverse complement.
GTGAATCTAGGTTGTAGCACTGGGCTAACAGGACTCCAGGAACCCGGGTTGTAGCTGGCTAGGAAGGACTCCGGATGTCACTACGTGACATTACCTCGAAGGGACAGACACAGGAACAAAGTGAAACACATGCCGGCCAGTCAGGTGTCCTGAGCAGTAGTGCTGGGCTAATAGGACTCCGGTGAACCGGGCTGTAGCGGACTACTATGGCTCATGGAAGCACTAGACTACATTTCCCCATAAGCGAGGCTGCCAAGGATAAACAACTAGATTGTCGGATCCCACACATACCAAGCATTTAAATCATACACACAATATGCTCGATATGTGTAAATACAACATGGCATCACAACATAACTCTATGACTCAAGCATTTATTCATTAGGCTCCGAGGAGTGAGATATTACAAACATGGGTCTCATGACCCAACAATCATAGCATAGAGATCAAGCACATGCGGAAGCTTAACATGTCTGAGTACAGACATCTACAAATGAAAAAGGTTAAGAAGCCTGACTATCTACCAGATCCTGCCGAGGGCACAAGATCGTAGCTGAGGTATCAAGCTAAACGTCGAAGTCCACACGGAACTACTAGCGAGACTAACGTCCTATGCAAAACATAAAATAGGCAAACGTGAGTACAAATGTACCCACCAAGACTTACATCAGAACTAGCTACATATGCATGAGTATCAACAAAAGGGGGTGGTGGAGTTTGACTGCAGCAAGCCAGCTTTGACTCAGTGGCTAACCTGAACTACGAATGCAAGTAAATCCTTTGAGGTGGCGCACACGAGTCCACAAATTCACCATACCAATACACCACTATGGATCCGCTCCCGTCTCCCTACGAGAACGCCATCCATAGCACTCACACTTATCTTGCGCATTTTAGAGTATCCACTTTCACTTGTCTATGAACTATGCAAGGGGTCCAAGTTTCCATATCCGAGGAATCCAGCTATTCGAATAGATAATGATAACCCTACAGGGGTGTACTTCTTCACACCCGCTCCCACCACTTACCATCGTTTACACGACATGTACTCGGCAACCTTCAAGCGGAAGCCCAACGAGGGTGTCGGCCACGGACTACCTAAACACTCAAGTCTCTAGTCCAGGTTTATCGCCTATCCAGGTTCCATCCGTAGGGAGTCCGGCCGAGGTTTCCACATACGGCCCCGAACGATGTGAACAGGGTTCCCGAGACACCAAACGGGCGCCCGGTACACCGTGCCATGGTGTATCTACCGCATCATAGCCCACCCCTAGGGTCAGCGCTACGCACGGCCGCCAACACATAACCTACAAACACCAGAAACTAGTTGCAACTCCTGGACAGAGTACTAGGGTTATTAAGAAGCCGAGAGGGTCAATTAAGGATCCCAATGAGTGGTAGTAGCTGTTCATGGATCACAGACGCAAAACTCAGTTCCTAAGAACGGTTTCAATGAGACAACGCACCATGTACTCCTACATGGCCTCTCACCGCTACCTTTACCAAATCGTGTTCACACACTTAGCTCACACACAGTAGGACATGTTCATCACCATTCCAAATCATTACCGATGAATCAGACCCGACACAACTCTATGCATTAGCAGGCATGACAAACAAGCATGAATGAGTAGCTACATCAGGGCTCAAACAACTCCTACTCATGCTAGTGGGTTTCATCTATTTACTGTGGCAATGACAGGTCATGCAGAGGAAAGGGGTTCAACTACCGCAGCATGTAACAGTTGAATCGTTGTTGTCCTAATGCAGTAAAAGAGAGCAGGAGCGAGAGAGTGGGATTGTATCGGAATGAACAAGGGGGTTTTGCTTTCCTGGCACTTCTGAAGATAGTATAGTTTATCATCGGTGTCATCGAACTCATCGTCGGAACCACGTCTATCGAGAGGGGACAAATACCGGCAAACAAAGAGGAACACAATCAATGCAATGCAACAATTATGATGCATGATAATGTCATGGCAATATGTTGTTGATTGAGCTAATGCAACTAGCAATGATATTAAATGAAGTTGGTTTGAACCAAGGGTTCAAATTCAAACTCCATATGTGCTTATTTAAATGCCAATTATGCAAATTGCCCTGTACAGCAACCCTAGGTTGTTCAAACATGCATGCAAATGCCATAAACAGATTCCTTGAATTTTTCTGATAATTTTTCATATATAATTTAATTCATTTGGAGTTATAGATTATTTTCTATGATTTTTAGAAGTTTTAGCTATTTTCTGAAATAAATAAATCATTTCTGATTTATTTAAAATCCCAGAAAAGCTTTACCGCGTCAGCATTGCGCAAGGGTGATGTCAGCGGGTCAGCTGGTCGGCCAGGTCAAACCTGACGTGCGGGACCCATTGCTCAGTGACCCTGGGCTAGTTAGATCGCCGACAGGTGGGCCCATCAACGTTGACTAAGTCAAAGTCAAGCTGACACGTGGGGTCCACAGGATTAGCACTAATTTAAGCAGGATATTTAGGCTAACCTAATTAGGCTCGGGGACCCACATGTCAGTGTCTCTTAGGATGGGTAATTAACGGAGATTAGCACTAATTACGCCACCACGTCGGCATGCCGGAGTTTGGCCGGCGGCGACCTCAAGCCGTGGCGGAGTCTACTCGGGATTGAGCTACAAGTGATGGTTTTGAGCGTGGTTTGCAGGTACGGGACGCTGGCACTCGCGCGCATCCAATGGTGACATCAGTTAGTCGCGGGGTGGCCAGATACGTTGACGGCGTCGAGTTCCGTGGCGGACGGAGTTCGAACCTTGATGGAAACGACGCTACGGGGCGTCTCCGGGCGAGCTGGTGGTGTCTGCGGGTTCCTAGGGGCGCAGCGAGAATGAAAACGTGCTCAGACGCGATGTGTGTGGGCTCTAGCCACGGCGATGACATGGCCGGAGGGTGGGAGCTCACGGCTCCGGTAGTTAGCACGGCAGAGGAAGAAAACGGGCGGCGGGGCTAAGGGAAATAATCAGGGGCTCACAGCGGTCATGGAGGGCTTCTCGGTGTGGCCGGGGATGATCTGCAGGCGGTGAATCGACCGGTGGTGTCCGGTGGCCGTGGCGAGGGAAACGGCGATGATGGCAATGATGTGCTGCTCCCAAGCTTGCGTGCATCGTTGAGGGGAAGCTCCACGCCATGGTGATGCTCCTGAACCAGGTGGTGGGGTGGTTTGAGGGCTCTGACCATGGTGATTCTTGGCGGCGCGCTCCGGCGTTCCCGGGTCCGAGGGGGGAGCGAGGCAGAGAGCAGGGTGGTGGCAAGTGAGAGGTCGGGCGGATCCGTACGGCAACGGGGTGTTCATCCGCGGCGTCGACGTGTGTCGGGGAAAGCAGGAGGTGGAGGCTGGCGCGCGTGCTGGCGCCATGCACCTGCCTGTCCTCCTAGCAGGAGGTGGAAGACAGGTGTGCCCCTGGTGGGCCGGGCCGCCAGGTGGCCTAGCCAGGTGGGCTGCTGCTACAGGTAAGCCAGTAAGTCTCTCTCTCTCTCTCTCTCTCTCTCTCTCTCTCTCTCTCTCTCTCTCTCTCTCTCTTTATTTGTTTCTGTTTTCTAATTTTCTGCAACTGTTGGGCTTTATTAAAAATACTAAAACATTTCCAGAAATCCTGAAAATAATTCTGGGCTCTGTTGGGATTATTCCTAACAACCCTCACTTAAATCCAGAATTATTTGGGCATTTAAATTATTTAATAGCATTTATATGCCCAAATGCAAATACTATATGATTTAATTCAGAGCCCAAATATGTCCTGCAAAAATGTATACCATTTTTGGTAGAGGCTTCCACCTCAAACCAGAAATGTTGAACATTTTCAAAGGCATATTGAGTTCAATGAAAAAGATTTTATTTTGACCCTAGTTGAATTCACTTGGTGCTAGGGTTTAAGCATCCCCATTTCAAATTTAAAAAGTAATTTAGACAAAATGCATGGATGCTTGTGCCACTAGATGCAAACAATTCTAGGGCTGTGACAATAGATCTACGTATTCGGCGGCTTCATATTGCAGGTCAACTCGCTCAGCCATCTAGAGCAGATTGAGAGCTACGCCCCAGGCCATCAGTTCAGGTTTGGAAGCTTGAACTATGCCACCGACATCCGCGAAGACTTGATCTTCGACGGATTCGAACACATGTCAGGTGTGTCGCACAGTCATGATGAGCATGACTTAGCTCTGCCGTCGGACAGTGTTTGGGAGATCACACCTGTAACTACTCTGGCCCTCAATCTGGAACAGATTGCGCCGTCTGAGGACGGGTGGATGGACCCCACCACGGAGGCCGCACACTCAGCGGCGATAGAGATGAATACTGACTACACCTCCTATGAGACCTGTGTTGCCGGACACTCGGATTCGTCCCCGGCCACAGACTCCGAACCACTCGCGTCCATGCCCATCCATTCTGATTGGGCACCGATCATGGATTTCACCTCCACGGTTATATTTCAGCACTCGCCCCTAGGCGACGTGCTAAACTCATTACGGACTCTCTCCTTGTCAGGAGACGCTTGGCCAAACTATGTTCGGCTCCAGTCGGAAGCGGACGGCGAAGAAATTTGTTCCCCACCCACCACCCACTTAGTCGCCACTCTCGACGACCTAACCGACATGCTCGACTTCGACTCCGAAGACATCGACTGTATGGACGACAATGTGCGAGACGAACAGGAACCACCTCCCATAGGGCGCTGGACTGCCACCTCATCGTATGATATATACATGGTGGACACCCCCAAAGAAAGCGATGGCAATAAGGAAACGGAGGATAATCCCCTGGAGAAGCAACCCAAGAACCGGCGTCATCGGCGCCGCCCTAAGCCCCGCCATAGCAAAAATAGTGATACCGGCAGAGGAGACAATAACGCTGCAAATAGTGCCGAAGACGAAGACAATCCCCTCCAGCCAGGCTTTGAGCAGGAGGATGGGCAAGCCGGCCCTAAGGAATAGGTGCAGATCGAAAATCAGAGGATGACAATTACATGCCTCTCTCCGAAGATGAGGTGAGCCTCGGCACCGAAGAATTTATCGTGCCTGAGGATCCCAGCTTCAAGCACCGGCTTATTGCCACAGCAAAAAGCCTGAAGAAAAAGCAATAACAGCTTCAATCTGAGCATGATCTGCTAGCGGATAGATGGATTGAGGTCCTGGCAGCCGAGGAACACGAACTCGAGCGCCCAATCAAAAGTTTCCCAAAGCGCAGGTTGCTACCCCAACTCGAAGAGGAAGCATTAAAGCCTACGCTTCCAGCGTATGATGCGGCAGACCGGCCACCTCGTGGCCGGTACAAAGTGGCATAAAAGCCCGAAGTCCAGCCCGCACCCCGTCGCCAGTCAAACAAAAACAGCAAGGCCCGGGGTAACCCGCGGGACTTGCAAGACGTATTGGAAAACAAAGCAGGACACAAAAGATCGATCTTCGAATCACGAGGGCACGCCCCAACACATGACGACGACCGTCATGCCGGATATACCAAAAGAAAATCCAGCCGGGCCGAACACAGTAGACAAGACTCGTACAAACTGCGTCGTGACATAGCCCGACATAGAGGCGCCGCACATCCCCTATGCTTCAGTGATGAAGTAATGGATCATGAATTCCTAGAAGGGTTTCAACCCGTGAACATTGAATCATATGATGGTACTACTAACCCCGCGGTATGGATAGAGGATTTCTTCCTCCACATTCACATGGCCTGTGGGGATGATCTACACGACATCAAGTATCTCCCGTTAAAACTCAAAGGACCAGCTCGACATTGGCTAAATAGCTTGGCAGCAAACTCCATCGGAAGTTCGGAGAACCTCATAGACGCATTCCCGTACAACTTCTAGGGCACTTATGTGCGACCACCAGATGCTGATGATTTAAGTCACATAACCCAACAGCCCGAAGTGTCAGCCAGGAAATTTTGGACTCGGTTCCAAACCAAAAAAAGCCAAATTGTGGACTGTCCGGATGCCAAAGCCCTAGCGGCCTTTAAGAATAACATCCGTGAGGAGTGGCTCGCCAGACATCTCGGCCAAGAGAAGCCAAAGTCCATGGCAGCCCTCACAACACTCATGACCCACTTCTGCGCGGGCGAGGATAGTTGGTTGGCCCGTAGCAACAACACAACAAGCAACAACAACAGCGATAACGCCGAAGTCTCGACAATCAATGCCAGATTCAGTGGCTCTAAATCCGGTGGGCCCGTCCAGTTTGGACCGCATACTTGACCGCTCGTGTCAAATTCATGGCACCCGATAAGACAACCAACCACACCAACAGAGAATGCTGGGTGTTCAAACAGGCCGGCAAGTTGAATGCCGAAAGCAAGGAAAAATGGGCTGCATAGCAACGACGAGGAGGAGCCCCGGCCGCCGAACACAGGAGGACAGAAGAAATTTCCTCCCCAAGTGAAAACGGTGAACATGATATATGCAACCCATATCCCAAGCGGGAATGGAAGCGTGCACTCAGGGACATCTACGCGATGGAGCCAGTCGCCCCAAAGTTCAACCCATGGTCTTCTTGTCCGATCACTTTTGACCGCAGGGACCACCCCACTAGTATCCGTCATGGCGGTTCTGCCGCATTGGTCCTTGATGCTATCATTGATGGATTCCACCTCACTCGAGTCCTTATGGACAGTGGCAGCAGCCTCAACCTGCTTTATCAGGATACGGTGCACAAAATGGGTATAGACCCCTTGAGGATCAGACCCTCAAAAACCACCTTCAAAGGTGTCATACAAGGTGTGGAGGCCTGTTGCACGGGCTCAATCACACTGGAAGTGGTCTTCGGATCTCCGGATAACTTCCGAAGCGACGAGTTAATCTTCGATATCATCCCCTTCCGCAATGGCTATCATGCACTACTCGGACGAACCACATTCGCTAGATTCAATGCGGTACCGCATTACGCATACCTCAAGCTCAAAATGCCAGGACCCCACAGGGTTATAACAGTTAACGGACACACAGAACGCTCGCTCCACACAGAGGAGCACACTGCGGCCCTCGTAGCAGAAGTGCAAAGCAACGTTTTGAGGCAATCCGCCAATTTGGCGACAAGGTCCACAGACACATTCAAGCGAGTCCGGAATAACCTGCAATAGAATTAGCAGGCGCGTTTAGAGATTGCCTAGCAATTCGGCCTCCGTCCTAGTCTCAGCCAAGCGACGAAATTTGTGCCGCGCGTACATAACTACGCACTAAAGATACCATGGGTATAGGCGGAGGCACGGCTATGGCACGTCCCACAATGCGGTTCAACCGCCTCAGGACCAGTATATCATTATCTTTTTCTTCCTTTCAGGACCCTATTCTCTGGAGGCCCTCTCCGATAGCTAGATCATCGGAGCCATCACGGGAGGGAAGCACCAAGGGAGCAAGAAGCTTTGACGTACAAGGGAATCCCCAGGTGGTCTCTCATACCGATCGTTATACCTGTTTTACATACCCGCACGCAGCTCGCCCTTGGATCTGACATGTCAGATAGTCCTTTTTTTGCTTATTGTACTACTTATACACATACTCTTTGACGTATCCTATAAATAACAACGCACAGCGCCAGCTTATTATTACATTTCATCATCTTCTTTTTTCCTTGTTTGTCTATTCACGACAAGTTGCTCCCCTACATTCTGGTACGTTCAGTACGCGAGGGGCTTCAGTGTACCCCATAACAGGGCAAGAAAAGTCCGAACACTTTCGACAGTGCGGCACCCCGAACTTATAGCATTATATGCATCAGCTCTGAATCTTGTCTTGGGTCAATAGTTGGGTTTTCCCGGTTCCCATGTTTTGGTGCCTTACGTTCCGCTATATCAGCTAAGGTAGCACTGGGAGAACTACCGCGATTGTGTCCCGGTTTTTTCGGACGAGCACCTCAGTAGAAAAGCCGAAAACTGACTGTCATGAAGCGGCGAGAGCTGGTTGCTGTTCAAGAGGTCCCAAATCCCTAAAGATTTTTTCCGCTTCAGGCAAGGAGCTGCCCTTGTCCGATTTAGGCGTTCATAGCGCCCCAAGTTCGGCCTTCCAAATACTAGGGGCTGCGCCAAAATTTAAAATTGTAGACTTCTATGGCTAAGTGAGAGTGATAAAGCTCTACAGTCCGATTACCTGGTTCGTTGTGTTGAACACCTCCTTCGAAGGACCCAAAACTGGGATAAAGAGTGAACAGATTTATCCCGAACACGTCAGTACTAGCTACATGGGGGCAGAAGTCGACGACTAGCCAACTCTCAGATTTTATAAACGGCCGCACAGAAGGTAATATTTTAAATCAACAAGCGTTATATAGCACAGATGAACTCGTTTTCATATTACGAGATCACATAAGTACATTCATTCAAATATTAAATCCTTAGAACATTCCTCCGCCACAAGGCGGGCACCCTTCAGGACGCTGTCATATTACTTTTCTCGGCGGCGATGCTCCTTGCCCTCTGGCGGCCCCTCCTTCACCAGCTTCTCAGCGTCCATCTTCGCCCAGTGCACTTACGCTCGGGCAAAATCCCTGCGCGCACCCTCAATGCAGACAGACTACTTTATGACTTCAAGCCGTGGCCAAGCATTCACAAGCCGCCTCACCAGGCCGAAGTAGCTGCCAGGTAGGGGCTCACCAGGCCACATCCGGACTATGAGGCCTTTCATGGCCTGTTCGGCCACCTAGTGGAGCTCGACCAATTGCTTCAACTGGTCCCTCGAGGCATCGGATGTTCGGTCCTAGTATACTGAAACTAGAACAACTTCTCCGTCGAGCTCCCTTCCTCGGCTCGGTAAAATTCCGTGGCATCGGACACACTGCGGGAAAGATCTACGAACGCTCGTGGAGACCTACAAACTCGGGTAAGTAAAAGGAAAGTTTCCTTCCCATGCTTGCTTTGCATAATAAATTCCTTACCCGCCACTATCTTCTGTACTGCCTGAAGCTGCTGGAGGGCTTTATGGGCTTAGGCCTTGGCATTTTTTGCATTCTCAAGGGCCTTCGCAAGCTCAAACCCTTGCGTCTTAGAGTCACGCTCCAAGGACTCGTATTTTTTGATGAAATCCTGGAGCTCTTGCTGCACCTTGCTGACTCGAGAATATTGCTTCTCGCGCTCGATGCGCTCCTTGGCCGCTTTGTCTTCGGCCTCGGACATCGCCTCCTTCAGGGTCGCCACCTCGGTCGTGGCCCCTAGCAAAATTCATGATGATCCTGTGACTTAACAACCGCACTCTTTTTTTATTCCTTATCAATATATGAACGGGTATTACTTACCGTTGTTCTCTTCGAGCTGCCTCTTGGTAAGGCCGAGCTCTTTTTTGGACCGCTCAAGGTCTCGCTTCAGTATGGAGACCTCCGCAGTGCGAGCGGCAGCGGCCAGCAGTGAATCTTGCTTATTCATATAAGACAAATTCTGATTAGACTCCTGTGATTATTATTTGATCCTCTGTTGGGCCTTTCTTTGCAAACGCCAAATAGAGCATTAGGGGCTACTGTCTATTGCTACGTCTTGAGCTTGCATTGATTTTCCCCGAAGAGGAAGGGATGATGCAGTAGACTAGCGTAAGTATTTCCCTCAGTTTTTGAGAACCAAGGTATCAATCCAGTAGGAGGCCACGCTCAAGTCCCTCGTACCTGCACAAAATGATAGCTACTCGCAACCAACACGATTAGGGGTTGTCAAGCCCTTCACGGTCACTTACGAGAGTGAGATCTGATAGATAGAATATTTTTGGTATTTTTGATATAAAGATGCAAAGTAAAAAGTAAAGGAAAAGTAAATAGCAAAACAATATGAAAGTGATGGAGATTGATATGATGAGAATAGACCCGGGGGCCATAGGTTTCACTAATGGCTTCTCTCAAGAGCATAAGTATCCTACGGTGGGTGAACAAATTACTGTTGAGCAATTGATAGAACTGTGCATAATTATGAGAATATCTAGGCATGATCATGTATATAGGCATCACGTCCGTGACAAGTAGATCGAAACGATTCTGCATCTACTACTATTACTCCACTCATCGACCGTTATCCAGCATGCATCTAGAGTATTAAGTTAAAAACAGAGTAACGCCTTAAGCAAGATGACATGATGTAGAGAGATAAATTCATGCAATATGAAATAAATCCCATCTTGTTATCCTCGATGGCAACAATACAATACGTGCCTTGCTGCCCCTTCTATCACTGGGTAAGGACACCGCAAGATCGAACCCAAAGCTAAGCAATTCTCCCATGGCAAGAACTACCAATCTAGTTGGCCAAACCAAATGGATAATTCGAAGAGACTTGCAAAGATAACCAATCATACATAAAGGAATTCAGAGAAGATTCAAATATTATTCATAGATAGACTTGATCATAAACCCACAATTCATCCATCTCAACAAACACACCGCAAAAAGAAGATTACATCGAATAGATCTCCACGAGAGAGGGGGAGAACTTTGTATTGAGATTCAAAGAGAGAGAAGAAGCCATCTAGCTACTAACTATGGACCCGAAGGTCTGAGGTAAACTACTCACACTTCATCGGAGAGGCTATGATGATGTAGAAGCCCTCCGTGATGACGGCCCTCTTCCTGCAGAGCTCCAGAACAGGCCCCAAGATGCGATCTCGTGGATACAGAAAGTTGCGGCGGTGGAATTAGGTTTTTGGCTCCTGCTCTGATCGTTTGGGGGTACGTGTCTATATATAGGAGGAAGAAGTACGCCGGAGGAGCAACTAGGGGCCCACAAGGCAGGGGGGCGCCCCCCACCCTCGTGACCGCCTCTTTTGTTCCTTGGAGCAGGGTCCAAGTCTCCTGGATCACGTTCAGTGAGAAAATCACGTTCCCGAAGATTTTATTCCGTTTGGACTCCGTTTGATATTCCGTTTCTTCGAAACACTGAAATAGGCAAAAAACAACAATTCTGGGCTGGGCCTCCAGTTAACAGGTTAGTCCCAAAAATAATACAAAAGTGGAAAATAAAGCCCAATATAGTCCAAAACAGTAGATAATATAGCATGGAGCAATCAAAAATTATAGATACATTGGAGACATATCATCTATGTTATACCATTTTCTTATAAATTGATTGCTTACCTCAAAGCCTGTTAGGAGGCTGGCACATGCTTCAGTCAGTCTGCTTTTAGCGGACTAAACCTTCTCTACCACCGCACTGATGACAGTGCGGTGCTCTTCGTCAATGGAAGCGCCTCGAAGTGCTTCCAGCAAGTTGTCCGGTGCCTCTGGATGGACAGAGGCCATCGGCACAAACGACTCGCCCACCTTAGTGAGGGGTCGCCCGACAGAGTCCGGAACCACTGGAGGTTCCGGCGCAGTATTCGGCCGGGGGCCGAACTTGCTGCCCCGTCATTAGGGCCCATGGCAGCCTTGCTTCCCATGCGCCCGGCGTCTGGGAGGTCGCCTTCGGGCGCCCCCAGAACCACCTTCCCTTGGTTTGGTGCCCTTCGGCACAACACCTCGGCGTCGTCTGTAGGGCGGGGGGAGGAGGCGATCAGGAGCGAATCATTGTTCATCTCCGACAGGCCCAGAGACCCATCCGAAGAGGATACGTCGAGACGGTCCTTGGGTGTGGTGCATGATCATGTTCGGCATGATAAGAAACAATAAAAAGAAATATACCATAACTATTATGGTATCCTGATACTTACGACTTCGCCAGGGGCTTGTCCCTGGGCAACCACTCCTCGTCGTTGAACGCGGCCTTGGTGGAGTGGTCCAGAAGGAGGGCTCTTCCCTTCTTGGACCCTTTGGCCTACCCGGATGGGGCGACCATCCTTTTCTTATCTCCCCCGGCTGGAGGGGGAGAATTTTCCTCTTCCTCCTCCTCGTCTTCATGGGAGGAGGGCGTCTCGGTGTTATCGGACGAAGAGTCCGATACAACCTTCCGTCAGAGACCTTTCCTGGTCCGCGCGACCTTCTTCTCCGGCGCCTCATAGGTCGCCCGAACCAGCATCTCTGTGAGGAGAGTACTTGCTGGATCTTCGGGCAATGGGGCCAGACAGTCGTTCCACTCCACTGTTGTGACCCATTCCTATCAAATAATGTGGAGGCTCAGATCCCTCACATAATTATACTAGGGAAAGAAACGCCTTATTTTATATAAGGAGCTTACCCGATTAGCAGGGCGCTTTGCGCTGAGTCCACGGTCCTCGGTAAGGGGAGGAGGTACCTCGGCAGACTTGAATAGCACCCTCCAGATGTCCTGGTGTGTCGTGTCGAAGATCTCTCGCAGCGTTTGGTGCCTTGCCAAGTCGAACTCCCACATATTGAATGTCCGTCTTTGACACGGGAGGATCCGGCAGAAGAGCATGACCTGGAACACGTTGACGAGCTTGATTTTCTTGCTTATCATGTTTTCAACACAGTTTTGGAGTCCGGTCAGCTCCACCGATGAACCCCAAGATAAGCCCTTCTCCTTCCAGGAGGTTAGCCGGATCGGAATTCGGGGGCCGCCACCCAGTTGGTGTCGCGCGGCTCGGTGATGTAGAACCACCCCGGTTGCCACCCCTTCACGGTCTCCACGTAGGAGCCTTCGATTAAGGTGACGTTAGGCATTTTTCCCACCATTGAGCCCCCGCACTCGGCTTGCTGGCCGACCACCACCTTCGGTTTAACATTGAAGGTCTTCTGCCACAGGCCGAAGTGAGGCTTGATGCGGAGGAAATCCTCGCACACGACGATAAACACCAAGATGTTGAGAATGAAATTGGGGGCCAGATCATGAAAGTCCAGCCCGTAGTAGAACATGAGCCCTCGAACAAATGGGTGGAGGGGAAATCCCAGCCTGCAGACGAAATGGGTAAGGAATACAACCCTTCCGTGGGGCTCGGGGGTAGGAACGATCTGCCCCATGCCTGGGAGCCGGTGCGCGATATCTGCAGCCAGGTATTCGGCTTCCTGGAGCTTCGTAATGTTCTCCTCTATAACGGAGGAGGCCATCCACTTGCCTCCCACTCCGGACATGTTCGGAGTGTTTTTGCGGAGAAGATGCGAGCGAGAAGATCCGGACATGTGCGCGAGAATGGATAGGCATGGAAGAAGAAGGCGTGGGTAAAAAAGGGGATTCCTTATCCCTTTATAAGGGCGGTAGAAACTGCGTGCCTCCCCACTGGCCTGGTAAAACCCGCTTATTCCCCAAGCGCCGTGATTGATGGCGCGGTTGGGTTACCCACGCCCGTATTGATGAGGATCCCTGGATAAGGGGACACGATCCCTGATTCGACAAAACATGCCAAGAAAACCGCCTCGCAATATGTGCAGTAGCTGGTTGAGAAAAAACATTTCGAATAATAACCGAGGCCATGGCGTGATGTCACATTATGAAAAGTTGTCAGTAGATTAGATTTGTGGAAATATTATACTCTCTACAGTGGTATGTGGAATTTGTTTTGCAGAGCCGGACACTATCCTTGTATTCAAAATCTTCTATGGAGTATTCGGAGGAGGAATCCGCCTTGCAATGCCGAAGATAATCTACATGCCGGACTCATCGTGATTGAAGCCTGGTTCAAGGGCTACTGAGGAAGTCATGGATTAGGGGGTCCTCGGATAGCCGGACTATATCCCTTAGCCGGACTGTTGGACCATGAAGATACAAGATTGAAGACTTTGTCCCGCGTCCGGATGGGACTCTCCTTTGCATTGAAGGCAAGCTTGGCGATTCAGATATGTAGATCTCCTCCCTTGTAACCGACTCTATGTAAACCTAGCCCCCTCCGGTGTCTATATAAACCGGAGGGTTTAGTCCGTAGGACAACAACAATCATACCATAGGCTAGCTTCTAGGGTTTAGCCTCTCGGATCTCGTGGTAGATTAACTCTTGTAATACTCATATCATCAAGATCAATCAAGCAGGAAGTAGGGTATTACCTCCATCGAGAGGGCCCGAACCTGGGTAAACATTGTGTCCCCCGCCTCCTGTTACCACCCGCCTTAGACGCACTGTTCGGGACACCCTACCCGAGATCCTCCGGTTTTGACACCGACACTACGTGCTCAGTTAGGCTCTTGAGTCGCGATGCCCAGGAGCCCCCCTTGACGCACAAACAGCTTGTGGAAAGGAGATGCAATGGTAGGTCTTGTATTCTATGTCGGTAGGGCCCGACCCCATGCATACCTCAACCGCCATTGGTCCGACCGGATCACCAGGATGAGCCAAGGAGTGAGGGGCTACGTGATCAGTTAGGCTCCTGAGTCACGATGCTCAGGAGTCCCCCTTGACGTTCAAACGACCTTCATACCTCAGCTCCGCTTGGGAGGGCGCGCGACGACCAGGTCCGAGGGACCTGGCAGGGTGGCGTACGCTTGGGCGTGACCCTTGCGAAGCCCTCGTGCCTAGCCCCCTCGCGCGGCTGTCCCGAGGGGAGGCGTTGTGTTGAGGGAAGACACCGAGCGTGGAGGCTCCCTGAGGTTGATACAGCCGTGAGGCCGCCCTCAGTTGTTTATCACCAGGACGGACCATGGCGCTTCCGCACTTGCACGGGCATAGCTGCTCCTCGACAGTGTTGACTGCCAGCGCGGAGCATGGTGCTTCCACTGGTACGTGGGAGGGGACTCCCTACTGCGGAGAGCCCCCGGGGCGTGTATAGCCCCGCCCTGACACGTGGCTTGCACGGCAGGGCTAGACAAGGTGTGTCTGGGCACTCGTGAGCTAGCGCGGGACTCACGAGGCCCTACTTGAAGGAGGGTTGCGCCTGGTCTTGATTCTTGTTCGCTATGTTGGTCCTACGAGGTGGTCAGACAACCTGCCCCGAACGAATCGCCTGAGGTTATCGCGTGAGAAAGCCAAGCACCAACGGCCCCAGGAGGTGACGTGAATGGGGCTTGCCTGTCAGATAGAGCTCAGCCGTTGGATTTATCAACACTGCAGGGATGGACCCGAGCACAAACGTCGTGCCTAACCCTCTCACGCGGAGGGTCCTAAAGAAAGACGACCAGCGCGCGGCTCCCGCGATGGGCGATAATCAAGTAGGTGATAATCATAGATAGATTAAGCATGGAAGGCAAACTAGCTTAGGTAAATGCATGAACATACGCGCCACTGGGTCCGGCCCGAGCGGCTTGGGGATTATGCATCCCGAGGGGCGCCCCCAGCGAGGTAAGCTAAAGACATAAAAAGTGATACATGCCATAGGGACAGACCCACGCGGCCTAGGAATGATGCAGCCCTGAGGGTGCTCCCAGCTAAATAAACTTGGAAAATGTCACCTGATTCTGTTGATGAAGGAGAGTTGGGGCGGTTGAAGGTACGCGGCGAAGGGGTTGCCTCTCGCGAGCCACCCGGGCCCTGAGCCTCAGGAGGCTCTAGGGGTCCAGGCGGTTCCTTGAGGACCGTCTCCATCTCCGTCAGGAGGGCCTGGTGCCTGGCCTCCTGACCTTCCATGACGCTCCGCAGGTTGCCCTGGAAGGCAACAGCCATGCTCAGCAGGCCGAATGGCATACGAAAGTAGCTGTCAGGTGGACCTTCATAGCTCCCAACACGCGAAGGCCAGAAGCGCTCCTGAGATGCGGGTCGATTGAGCCCTAGTATGTCGATGCAGACGCCCATCTCACCACCCTTGCCTGAGTGGGGAGCAACGCAAGGTGGCCATCAGTCGCCGCGTATTGGTCTTGCTTCCTAAAGCTCCTAAGATACCTTGGTGATGAACTCCTGAGCACCGGGCACTCCTTGCCTAGTGTCCTCCCGAGGGAGACGTGCCACGAAACACGCCTCCAAGTGGTGCCCGAGCGCCTCGCTCGTGACGTTGGAAAGGTCTAAGGCCCTCCAAAAGAGAGCCCCCGAGCCCTGCCCGAGGAGGGCGCCGGGTGCACCTTCCTATGCGACAGAGGGAGGCGCCCCAGGTGCGGGCGCTGATCCTGACGAGGTGCCACTTGCGACGCTGCCCTCCTGAGGTCCGGCACGGAGTAGCTGCTTCTTCTTCTTGGGGACGACCTCAGGAGGGTACCGAGCTGCATTGTTGCTAGGGTCATCGATTCACGTTGCTTGGAAGGCGCGCCCGAGGGAGCAGATCGCATCTCCTTCTTCGCAGGGGACTGTCATGATCACGCCGCTTCCTGGCATCATGAACTTGGCTAGGGCCGGATACCCGAGGATGGCATTGTATGGCAAACGGATGTGGGCGACGTCGAAGTCGATGAGCTCGGTGCGGTAGTGGTCGCGCTGTCCAAAGGTGACAGAGAGGCGGACCTGCCCGATCGGGGTGGTGGAGCCGTTGGTCACTCCTGAGAAAGGCTTGGTGGGCTGAAGCTGATCATACGGCACTTGGAGGTTGTCGAACGTGCAACAGACGGGACGTTGAGCCCTGCATCGCCATCGATGAGAGTCTTGGTAACTTGCACGTTGCTAATGACTGGTGAATAGAGCATCAGGAGGGCGCCGGTGGTAGCCACGCACTTGAGCTGGTCTGCCGAGCTAAACGTGATGGCGCACTTGGACCATCTGAGCGGGTGCGTGGCCTCGAGCTTGGGGAGGACTGCATTCACTTCATGAGCGAACTGTTTGAATATACGCTGTGAGGCTGGGGCTTGAGCTCTGCCCAAGATGCAAGAGATGGCACATGGCTCCTGGAAGCCCCCAGCCCCCTCATCCTAATGGTGGTCATCATTCCTTCTTGGTGGTGGCGGTAGTGGAGGGAGACCGGTGTTTCCCTGAGGACGATCCTCACGAGGCTGATACCTCTAGGCGCCCTCGCAAGACTGATCCTGCCAGCGGTCCTCACGAGGCAGGTCGCGCCACTCCTGGCATGGGCCATGGTCATCCCAGCGTCCGCCACCACGTCCTCCTCCTCGGCCGTAGCCCCGATCATTGCGCTTGGGGCGTTGACCGAAGCGTCCTTCTCGAATGGCTCTGAGCTCTTGACAATCGCTGGTGTTGTGGCTATGCAGGATTTGGAAGGTGCAGAACGGTCGGCTGCTCTTGGATGACTCGGGCTGGTCCCTGTCGCGCTTTGTGTCTGGCTCCGCTGTGAGCACGACTGCTCCCTTGCACTTCACGTCTTTGGCCTTGGCTTTCTTCTCCTCCGGGTCCGCAGTCGGGAGCTCGAGGAGGGAGAGGTGCCCCTCCTCAGCTCTTGCGCACTTGGTCGCCAGGTTGAACAGCTCCAGAGACATGCACATCTCCACTTAGATGGCAAGCTCCTTCTTCATCTTGACGTCGCGGACGCCATCAGAGAACGCAGAGATGATGGCCTCGTCCGTCACCTTGGGGATCTTGAGGCGAATGTTGATGAAGCACTGAATGTAGTTCAGGAGGTTCTCTCATGGTTGTTGCCTGACGTGGCGTAATTCACCCACAGCCAGTGTGCGGTCGCGAGTGCCCTCAAAGTTGGCAATGAAATGGTCGCGCATCTCGTTCCAGGAATAGATCGAGCCTGGAGGCAGGTTTAGGAGCCAGGAGCGGGCACCATCCTTGAGAGCCATGGGGAACCAATTCACCATGACTTTCTCGTCGCCGTTGGCCGCCTCAATGCTCAGCTCATAGAGCTGCAGGAACTCTGCGGGGTCGGGGGTGCCGTCATAGCGAGGAGGCAGATTCGGCTTGAACTTTCCCGACCAATCGACACTAGCAGCTCAGTGGTGAAGGCGCGCTAGCCTGCCGTGGTCACCGGGTGTCAGGACCCCGATTCCAAGTCACATCGATCTAGCCGGTAACACCTCATATCACTTTGCGGCCTCACGCATGGTATCCCACGGGTGTCGCCTTACCATTGCCCGGGACCGTTTGCGCCTTTTGGCTCACGTATATGATAGTGTCGCTAGCATCCATATGACAGAGAACCCGGGCCGACATGGCTAGTCGTGAACCCAAAGCGGCACAGACCTATGGAGACAGGCATACATGAATCACATCGAACATGTCGGTCATCAACGAGTGATTCCGGGTTGTAGCACTAGGCTGACAGGACTCCGGGGAACCCCGGGCTGTAGCAGGCTAGGCAGGACTCCGGAAGTCACCGTGTGACATTTCCCCGAAGGGACAGACACAGGGACGAAGTGAAACACATGCCGGCCAGTCAAATGTCCTGAACAGTAGTGCTGGGCTAGCAGGACTCCGGTGAACCGGGTTGTAGCGGACTACTATGGCTCGAGGAACACTAGACTAAATTTCCCCATAAGAAAGGCTGCCAAGGATAAACAACTCGATTGTCGGATCCCACTCATACCAAGCATTTCAATCATACACACAATATGCCCGATATGAGTACATACAAAATGGCATCACAACAAAACTCTACAACTCAAGTACTTTATCTAAAGGCTCCAGAGAGCCATACATAACATGTTCATACAGATAGGGGTCACATGACCCGACACTCAAGTCATACAAACATACAAGCACATGCGGAATACTAGTCTGAGTACAGACTCTAGAAAGAAAGAAGGCTTCTCGAAGCCTGTCTATCTACATAAAGCCCTCCATGGCCAGGATCACCATCTGGGTGGCTAGTCACTCGTCGACGTCAAGGTCTACGTAGAACCCATCGGAGTGAGCGGTGTCATCTGAAACAGTAATTAAGCAAACATGAGTACAAAGGTACTCAGCAAGTCTTACATCAGAACCTACTATACATGCTTATTTTCAAGAAGGCGGTGGGGTTGATGCAGCAAGCCAGCTTTGACTCTTGGCTAAGCTATCCTACGGAACTCCACCAGTAAATAGTTTTCGCACACGAGTCCACTACTCACCAACACAATACTCCACCGGGGATCCTCCCCCGTCATCCTACGAGAGGGCCATCCTCGGTACTCACACTTATCTTGAGTCTTTTAGTAGTATCAATTAACTAGTCCATGAACTATATAGGCAACCAAGTAGTCCTTTACCGCAGACGCGGCTATTCGAATAGTTTATACCCTGCAGGGGTGTACTTCGTCATACACGCTTTCACCACTTATCGCCGTTTACACGACATGTACTCGGCAACCTTCAAGCGGAAGCCCAGCGAGGGTGTCAGCCATGGCCTACCTAAACACTTAAGTCTCTAGTCCAGGTTTATCGCCTATCCAGGTTCCATCCGCAGGGAGTCCGGCCGAGGTTTCCACATACGGCCCTGAACGATGTGAACAGGGTCCCGAGACGCCAAACGGGCGCCCGGCATACCCGGCCATGGTGTATCTACCGCAACATAGCCCACCCCTAGGGTCAGCGCTACGCACGGCCGCCAACACATAACCTACAAACACCAGAAACTAATTGCAACTCTTGGACAGAGTACTAGGGTGATTAAGAAGCCGAGAGGGTCAGTTAAGGATCCCAATGCATGGTAGTAGCTGAATCTTAAATCATACATACAGATCTCAGTTCTTAGGGACGGCATCAATGAAACAACCCACCATGTACTCCTACATGGCCTCTCATCGATACCTTTACCAAAACATGTTCAACGCATCCCTCACATTATCGACATAAGCATTTCACTCTAGCCCATCTCCCAGATGAACCAGACCTGACACAACTCTAGCAGGCATAGCAAGGTAGGAATCACATAAATGGCTCAATCAACTCCTACACATGCTAGTGGGTTTCATCTAGTTACTGTGGCAATGACAGGTCATGCAGAGGATAAGGGTTCAACTACCATAGCACAGGGCAGTTTGAATCGCGTTGTCTTAATGCAGTAAGCAAGAGCAGAAGCGAGTACATGGGTTTGTATCAGAATGATCAATGGTTGCTTGCCTGATGGAGTGGTAGTGGGATACTGCCCTTCAGTTGGATACTCGTGAATATCCTCTAAGGCAGAACCTACCACGAAGAACACATCAGAACACAATCAACACATGACGATATGCAACAATATGATGCATGCTATGACATGGCGATATGGATGTGTCTTGGCCTAATGCAAGCTATAACAGAAAGAAATGAACTCATTTGAATCAAAGATTCAAATATTAGTTCATTAAACATGGCATTTATAGTGCATTACCTTATTCTGCCTAAACAGCAAGGTAAAGTTGTTTTGTCATGCATGAAATCATTACAGATGGATAGATTGAATTTTTCTGATAATTTTTCATATATAAAATATTTCATTTGGAGTTACGGTTGAATTTCTATGTTTTTTAGAAGTATTAAACATTTTCTGGAATTTCCTGAATAAAAATAAATCCAGAAAATGCATTACTGCGTCAGCATTGCGTCATGCTGACCTCAGCAGGTCAAAGGCGCCAGCCCAGGTCAAACCTGACTGGTGGGCCCCTTCTGTCAGCCTCTCAGTGCTCTAACTACGTTTAGTTAGCCTAATTACTGGGCAGGGCCCACTAGTCAGTGACTATACTAATTAAACTAACTAATTTTGGTTCGAAACTAATCTGGATAATTAGCAGAGGGGGGCCCACTTGTCATTGACTCAAAGGAGTCAACCTGGCCACACCCAGTCCACGTCAGTGGTCAAACCACCGGTCAGCAGGGCTAATCCTTCCGGCGTTGAGTCGCCGGCGAGGCCGAGACGGCGGAGGGCTTCGGAAAACGCCCTCAGGCGACCAAATCGACGGCGGAGACCACCTGTGCGAAGCCTAGGCCCTCGCGCATCCAAAGGAGCAAGTGTGAGGTGCTGGGGTGGAGCGAGCTCGCCGGAATCGAGCTCGTGGCGGCGGCCGGAGTTCGGGCGGAGAGGGAAAAGGGGGTACGGTGCACGGCAGGGCTAGGAAGTGCATGCGTTAGGCTCCTGGGGTCGCACTGAATGCGGTGGTGTGCTCGGATGCGTGCTTGCATGGCCGTAGCCACGACGGCGACATGGCCGGCGGCGAGGAGCTCTCGGCTGCGATGGAAACGACGGCTACAGGGGCCAAACGAGCACGGGAGCTAGGGGGAAAGGAAGAGGAGCTCACAGCGGAGTCGGAGAGGGGGTCAGCGGGCTCGGGAAGGTCCTGGCGGCAGCGAATCGACCGGAGATGGCTCGGGTGCCCGAGGTTGAAGACGAGGGCGAAGGCGGGCGATGCAGGGCCTCCGGTGATGCGTGGCTCGGTGGGGAGGACGAGGGAGTCGAGGCGGAGCTAATGGGCTCGTCGGAGGGGCGAGGGAGTGGCTATGGTGGCAGCTAAGGCGATCAGCGGCGACCTACGCGCTCGGCCGTCGCGGGAGAGAGAGAGGGAGACGAGGGGGAGAGTGAGCGAGGATGAGAGGGAGACGTGGGGGTCGCGTGGTGTCCTCTGGGCGTCTCCCGGCGTCAGCAGAAGCAGGAGGTGGCCGGCGCGTGGCGAGCACGCGCCCCTGCCTCCTGGCGCGAGGTAGGGGGTGACTGGCCGAGCCAGTAGGCTAGGCCGAGCCAGGTAAGGCCCACGTGGGCTTCTTTCTCTTTTTTTGTTTTAGTTTCTGTTTTCTATTAAACTGCAACTGTTTAGCTTTATTTAAAATACTAGAACATTTCCAAAAATTCTGGAAATAAATGTGGCCTCTAATTAGAATATTTCCAACAGGAAAACTTTACTCCCAGAATTATTTGAGCATTTAAATTATTTTATAACATTTAAATGCCCAAATTCAAATACTTATGATTTAATTCAATGACCTTCTGTTGACCTAGAAAATTGTGCACCAATTTTGCCAGAGGTTCTAACCCAAGACAAAGAGGGTGAACTTTTTAGAAGGGCATTTCAGGTTCATTGAAAATAATTTTAGTAAACCCTAGTTTTTCCAGGGGGGGTGTTGGGGGTTTCTGCTTTCCCCATTTCAAAATTTAAGAGAAATAACATGATGCACATTCTAATGCATGGACTAGCTAGGGTGTGACAACTCACCCCCACTCAAAAGAATCTCGTCCCGAGATTTAGGATCCTCTGGAAAGAAGGTGGGGTACTCGAGTCGAAGACGATCCTCCCTTTCCCAAGTGGCTTCTTCCTCAGAATGATGTGACCATTGAACCTTGAGAAACTTGATATTATGGCGTCGAGTGGTACGCTCGGCTTGATCAAGCATACGAACGGGATATTCCCGATAAGAGAGGTTATCTTGTAGATCAAGCGTTTCGTGGTCCACTTCACGGATAGGATCCGCGAAGCAACGCCTGAGTTGTGAAACGTGGAAGACATCGTGAACTCTGGAAAGATGCGGAGGTAGTTCCAATTGGTAGGCAACTTCTCCTCGTTTGGCAAGAATGCGAAAGGGTCCGATGTAACAAGGGGCCAATTTGCCTTTGATACCGAAACGATGGGTTCCCTTTAACGGAGTAACCCGAAGGTAAGCCTTCTCGTCGACTTCATAAGTCATAGGCTTATGTTTACGGTCATATTGACTCTTTTGACGAGATTGGGCTGTTTTCAATTTCTCACGAATAACGCGAACCTGCTCTTCTGCTTCCTGAATCATATCCGGGCCAAAGAGTTGTCTTTCCCCGGTTTCTGACCAGTTAAGAGGCGTTCGACATTTTCATCCATAGAGAACTTCAAAAGGAGCCTTGCCTAAGCTGGCTTGATAACTATTGTTATAAGCAAACTCCACGAATGGAAGGCATTTCTCCCAACTTATTCCGAACGAGATGACAGAAGCTCGGAGCATATCTTCCAGAATTCGATTGACTCGCTCTACTTGACCACTTGATTGAGGATGGAAGGCAGTGCTAAAGGAGAGACGAGTTCCCATAGCATTTTGGAAACTTTCCCAAAATCGAGAGGTGAAGAGACTCCCACGATCTAAGTTAATTTCCAATGAAACACCATGAAGAGACACTATTCGGGAGATGTATAACTCAGCTAGCTGGCTGGCGGTGATACTCTCACGAACAGGTAGAAAGTGGGCTACTTTGGAAAGTCGGTCGATCACAACGAAGATGGCATTATTCCCTCTCTTGGTCTTGGGAAACCCAGTGATGAAATCCGTACAGATTTTATCACATTTCCATTCAGGAATAGCCAAAGGTTGAAGGGTGCCAGCAGGCCGTTGATGCTCTGCTTTAACACAACGACAAACGTCGCAATTAGCAATGTATTGAGCGATTTCTCTCTTCATCCTAGTCCACCAAAACCTCTGGCGTAGGTCTTGATACATTTTGGTACTACCGGGATGAATGGTGAGAGGGGATTCATGAGCTTCCTTAAGGATCAATTGGCGTAGATGTTGTTTCTTGGGAACCACCAAACGGTTCTCAAAGAAGATAGCACCCCGCTTATCAATGGAAAAACATTTAGCAACTCCACTAGCAATGTTTTCCTTAATCCGGGATATGCCCTTATCATACCGCTGGGCGGTTATGATCTGATCCATCAGGTTAGGTTTCGCCACCAGGGTGGATAGGAATCCTCGAGGAACAATGTGAAGATTAAGCTTACGGAATTCCTCATGGAGAAGTGGTTGACTTTGTTGTAACATCAGGTTGTTACAATAGGATTTACGACTTAGTGCATCAGGCATGACATTGGCTTTGCCTGGGGTGTAAGTTATTCCTAAGTCGTAATCCGAGATCAACTCAACCCAACGTCTTTGCCTGAGATTCAAATCTGGTTGGGTGAAGATATATTTCAAACTTTGGTGATCGGTGAAGATATCGCAATGGTTACCGAGAAGGTAATGTCGCCAAGTTTTAAGTGCATGGACTACAGCTGCAAGCTCTAGATCATGTGTGGGATAATTTTCCTCATGTGGGTGTAATTGCCGTGAAGCATAGGCAATTACCTGACGATCTTGCATGAGTATGCAACCTAGTCATTGTCGCGAGGCGTCGCAATAGATAATAAAGTCCTTGGAGAAATCTGGTGGTACCAGTACGGGGCAGATGTCAGGCGTCTTTTCAGTTCTTGAAAACTGAACTCGCACTGTGGAGTCCACTCGGACTTTTTATCTTTCTTGAGGAGTTCAGTTAGAGGTTTAGCAACCTTGGAGAAATTCTCGACGAAGCGGCGGCAATAGCTCGCTAAGCCAAGGAAACTCCAAACTTGCTTGACCGTTTCAGGTGGAGTCCAATCAAGGACGGCTTGAAGTCGCTCGGGATTGACAGCAATACCCTTACCAGAGATTACATGGCCTAGATAGGTCACTTCTGGACCAAAATTCACACTTGGAGAATTTGGCGTAAAGGCGATGCTCTCGAAGTTTCATCAATACCAGCCTTAGATGTACGACATGTTCCTCTTCATTCTTGGAGTAGATGAGTATGTCATCGAGGTATACTACGACGAATTTATCCAAGTACTCCATGAAAACCAAGTTCATTAACCGCGAGAAGGTGGCTGGGGCATTGGTTAAACCGAAGGACATGACGGTGTACTCGTATTGGCCATAACGAGTAACAAAGGCCGTTTTGGGAATGTCCCTGTTTCTGATTTTGATTTGATGGTAACCCAACCTCAAATCCATCTTGGAGAAGACTGAGGATCCAGCGAGTTGATCATACAGATCGTTGATCCTGGGAAGCGGATATTTGTTCTTGATGGTGACCAAGTTGACAGGTTAGTAATCCACAACCATTCGATCCGTTCCATCCTTCTTCTTAACGAAGAGGACGGGGCAAGCCCAAGGAGAGGAACTAGGATGGATGAAACCCTTTTTCAAGGACTCATCGAGTTGGTTCTTAAGCTCGGCTAGTTCTAAGGGTGCCATCTTGTAGGGTCTTCTAGAAATTGGAACGGTTCCTGGAACAAGGTCTATCACAAACTCAACATCCCTGTCAGGTGGAACACCTGGCAGTTCTTCTGGAAAGACATCCGGAAAGTCTCAGACTACTAGAACGTCCTCAAGGTCTAGAAGGGGGTTGGCATTTAGGGAGTAAAGTTGGTGCTTGGACACTCGGGTTATGACGTTAACTATCTTGCCCGACGGGTAAGTAAGTTGAACGGTTCTAGTGGCACAATCAATCTTAGCATAATGAGCTGACATCCAGTCCATACCCAAGATGATGTTTATGTCCGAGGACTTGAGAGCTATTAAGGATGCAAGGAAGACAAGCCTATCGACAAGAATTTCGTTCCCATGGCTTACTCTATAAGTTTGCCATCTAGAGCTAGGGGTTTGAATTTCCATGGTAGAGGGCATGTCACAGAATGTCGTGTTATGCAATCGAGCATAGTTCTCGGATATGAATGAATGAGATGCTCCAGTATCGAAAAGAACAGATGCCGGATGGCAGTTAACAAGGAGCGTACCAAGGATGACGTTAGGATCCTCATGAGCCTCCTCGGCTGAAACATAATAGACATGGCCACGTGTACTGGTGGCCGGCTTGGCGTAGAAAGTCTTCCCCGCTGGATTACCACGGCCAACGGACTTTCTAGTTTGATTGGGGTTGTTGTTCTGGGGACAGTCTCGGCTATAGTGACCCGGCTCTCCACACTTGAAGCATGTCACCACATTGGGGCATGGAGCAGCATTAGCAGCGGGGCCACCATAGGGCTTGGGCGGTGCAAATTGTTGGTTGGGACGAGGCGCCTCAAAGGATGGCCTCGGGATGAACCTGGGTGGCAGTGCCGTGCTTGGAATCCACACCCGGCGCTTCTGAGTTCCAGAGCCGGATGAAGAGCCAAAATCATGGGAGTGCTTGCGTGAAGCGTCATAATCAGTCTGGCCCGTCTCAGCACTGATGGCTTTATTGACCAACTTCTGAAAGGATGTGCACTCGTGCAGACGGAGATCGCGGCGAAGCTCAGGGCTAAGTCCCTTGCGGAACCTTGCCTGCTTCTTAGCGTCAGTAGATACCTCTTCAGGAGCATAACGTGCCAGATTCCCAAATTCACGACTATAAGCATCCACAGTCAGTCTTCCTTGGGTGGAGTTGCAGAATTCCTCCCTCTTGCGATCCATGAGACCTTCCGGAATGTGATGCTCACGGAAAGCCTCACTGAATTCAACCCAAGTAGTGATTTGGCCGACTGGCCGCATAGCTTCGAAGTTTTCCCACCAAAGGCTAGCAGGGCCTTCGAGGTGATAGGCAGCATAGGTAACCTTGTCGGCTTCGGCTACGTTGGCAGAACGTAGCTTGTGGGTGATGCTGCGAAGCCAGTCATCCGCGTCGAGGGGCTCGACAGACTGGTTAAACTTTGGTGGGTACAGCTTGATAAAGTCATTGATTGACACCAAATCATTTCGCGGGTGGCGTGTAGTGTTCTGCTCAATCCGCTCCAGCAGGCGGTTAGTCTCACGCTTGTTTCTTTCCGCCTCTAGCATTACTTCGGCCAGAGAAGGCGGGTGAGGCAGATTTTCACCCCTATCTGCACTGGCTTCCCCCTGCTCCGAGGCAGCAGGGTTGCTGCGGGTGTTCACCATCGTAGGAGAAAACAAGACAATGGTTTAGATAAGGATGGCTCAAACTTAGCAAGGAAGTGCAGAATGTAATGGATAACACGGAATGCAGAGATGTTCATCCGTATGTCATGGTAATATAAAACTGCCATATATATACCAACGGTCATACACATCATACATAGTTTAGTACAAGCCCAGGCTATAGTACAACTATGATGAAAGACATTACATCTCATCGGAGGTATTCCAAGCTCCTATACATTATTTGTCTACACCTCCGAATTTGATTACACACAAAGTCATATTCCACAAGTCTCGCAGGACGGTGGAGATACAACTACTACATTACTAATGATACTACTACTAACTCAGACAGATCCTTAGTAGTTCTCATAGAAGTCACCTCCATAGCCTGGAAGTTCAACATGACCATCCGGGAACAGACAGTCCTAAGGAGCCTGTGGACCATAGGGGCTAGGATGAGGTCTTGGACCAACAAACGGTGGCCTGCGGGGACCACGGGGTGGGGTGACGCCTCCCACATCACGCCAATCCACCATGTATGGCAGAGCTGATCTCACAGGATATAGGTCCCTTGTATCCATACATCCAGCTTGCACCGCAGGTGCAAACCGAGTCAATGTGGCCCAATGATCAGCACGGGTATTGAAAAGCTCCAACCTCAAGGCCCGATTCTCTCAGTCCTTATCTTCGAGCATCTCGGCAGTGGTATGAGTTAATGAGTCCTCCTGAGTGGAGTCAGCATAGATGGCCTGAAGATACCCTTGCGCTCCCGGAAGTGAAGCTGGCATGTAACGGAAGTTGGTGTTCCGAAGCAGGCCAGTCCGGACGCGCATGATGGTCATCATGGAATAGGCGGCATCCTGCACAGCCATCTCAACGGTAACCCCGAGTCCATAGGAACAGTGAAGGGGCTCGGTAGATCCAGGATAAGAAGGAAATATCCTGACGGTGCAGAAATACTAGCTTTGGTTAAAGTCGCGGAACTGCTCCTCGACGGTGTATTCGGGATACCAACGGTAACCCGTCTCGATCATGACTCGGACTAACATAGCAGTATGACCGGACACGTCGAGGCACCGGGTCAGGCGAACCACTTGGTTATGAACGCGGTTGGCCATCTGAAAGCACAACCACAAGACAAAGACATCAGAATTTCTAGGGAAAATTGGACAGCATAACGGCTGTAAATGCTCAGAAAAAGATTTGAGACATCCACAACAGTTCACAATACCACTCAACAACATCATATCAAGGTTCTGATTCAATTAGCATCATACTAAGAATAGTAGAAACTGAACTGCGACTTGTAACAACAATCCTGTAAGCTACAACGGATTAGTAACACGTGAACCTAATAGAGGAAGAGAGCCTAGTCCTTAACCCACGTTGAATGAGGAGAGAATGACTCAGATCAGAGGCATAGGTAAAGGAGTAAAAGAACCTTACGTTCCCTCCCACAATCAATTCCCCTACATATAACTAGAGCATTTCTAGACTCGACATCGACCAGTTTGGCTCAATGAACCTACAGGCAGTCCGGCTCTGATGCCAACGCTGTCAGGACCCCGATTCCAAGTCACATCGATCTAGCCGGTAACACCTCATATCACTTTGCGGCCTCATGCACGGTATCCCACGGGTGTCGCCTTACCATGGCCTGGGACCGTTTGCGCCTTTTGGCTCACGTATATGATAGTGTCGCTAGCATCCATATGACAAAGAACCCGGGCCGACATGGCTAGTCGTGAACCCAAAGCGGCACAGACCTATGGAGACAGGCATACATGAATCACATCGAACATGTCGGTCATCAACAAGTGATTCCGGGCTATAGCACTGGGCTGACAGGACTCCGGGGAACCCCGGGCTGTAGCAGGCTAGGCAGGACTCCGGAAGTCACCGTGTGACATTTCCCCGAAGGGACAGACATAGGGATGAAGTGAAACACATGCCGGCCAGCCAAGTGTCCTGAACAGTAGTGCTGGGCTAGCAGGACTCCGGTGAACCGGGCTGTAGCGGACTACTATGGCTCGAGGAACACTAGACTACATTTCCCCATAAGAAAGGCTGCCAAGGATAAACAACTAGATTGTCAGATCCCACTCATACCAAGCATTTCAATCATACACACAATATGCCCGATATGAGTACATACAACATGGCATCACAACAAAACTCTACAACTCAAGTAATTTATCTAAAGGCTCCAGAGAGCCATACATAACATGTTCATACAGATAGGGGTCACATGACCCGACACTCAAGTCATACAAACATACAAGCACATGCGGAAGCAACTAGTCTGAGTACAGACTCTAGAAAGAAAGAAGGCTTCTCGAAGCCTGTCTATCTACATAAAGCCCTCCATGGCCAGGATCACCACCTGGGTGGCTAGTCACTCGTCGACGTCAAGGTCTACGTAGAACCCATCGGAGTGGGCAGTGTCGTCTGAAACAGTAATTAAGCAAACATGAGTACAAAGGTACTCAGCAAGTCTTACATTAGAACCTAATATACATGCTTATTTTCAAGAAGGCGGTGGGGTTGATGCAGCAAGCCAGCTTTGACTCTTGGCTAAGCTATCCTGCGGAACTCCACCAGTAAATAGTTTTTGCACACGAGTCCGCTACTCACCAACACAATGCTCCACCGGGGATCCTCCCTCGTCATCCTACGAGAGGGCCATCCTCGGTACTCACACTTATCTTGAGTCTTTTAGTAGTATCCATTAACTTGTCTATGAACTGTATAGGCAACCAAGTAGTCCTTTACCGCGGACGCGGCTATTCGAATAGTTTATACCCTGCAGGGGTGTACTTCGTCATACACGCTTTCACCACTTATCACCGTTTACACGACATGTACTCGGCAACCTTCAAGCGGAAGCCCAGCGAGGGTGTCGGCCACGGCCTACCTAAACACTTAAGTCTCTAGTCCAGGTTTATCGCCTATCCAGGTTCCATCCACAGGGAGTCCGGCCGAGGTTTCCACATATGGCCCCGAACAATGTGAACAGGGTCCCGAGACGGCAAACGGGCGCCCGACATACCCGGCCACGGTGTATCTACCGCAACATAGCCCACCCCTAGGGTCAGTGCTACGCACGGCCGCCAACACATAACCTACAAACACCAGAAACTAATTGCAACTCCTGGACAGAGTACTAGGGTGATTAAGAAGCCGAGAGGGTCAGTTAAGGATCCCAATGCATGGTAGTAGCTGAATCTTAAATCACACATACAGATCTCGGTTCTTAGGGACGGCCTCAATGAAACAACCCACCATGTACTCCTACATGGCCTCTCATCGATACCTTTACCAAAACATGTTCAACGCATCCCTCACATTACCGACATAAGCATTTCACTCTAGATCATCTCCCAGATGAACCAGACCTGACACAACTCTAAGCATAGCAGGCATAGCAAGGTAGGAATCACATACATGGCTCAATCAACTCCTACACATGCTAGTGGGTTTCACCTAGTTACTATGGCAATGACAGGTCATGCAGAGGATAAGGGTTCAACTACCGTAGCACACAACAGTTTGAATCGCGTTGTCTTAATGCAGTAAGCAAGAGCACAAGCGAGAACATGGGTTTGTATCGGAATGATCAATGGTTGCTTGCCTGATGGAGTGTTAGTGGGATACTGCCCTTCAGTTGGATACTCGTGAATATCCTCGGAGGCAGAACCTACCACAAAGAACACATCGGAACACAATCAACACATGACGATATGCAACAATATGATGCATGCTATGACATGGCAATATGAATGTGTCTTGGCCTAATGCAAGCTATAACAGAAAGAAATGAACTCATTTGAATCAAAGATTCAAATATTAGTTCATTAAACATGGCATTTATAGTGCATTACCTTATTCTGCCTAAACAGCAAGGTAAACTTGTTTTGTCATGCATGAAATCATTACAGATAGATAGATTGAATTTTTCTGATAATTTTTCATATATAAATTATTTCATTTGGAGTTACGGTTGAATTTCTATGTTTTTTAGAAGTTTTAAACATTTTCTGGAATTTCCTGAATAAAAATAAATCTAGAAAATGTATTACTGCGTCAGCATTGTGTCATGCTGACCTCAGCAGGTCAAAGGCGCCAACCCAGGTCAAACCTGACTGGTGGGCCCCTTCTGTCAGCCTCTCAGTGCTCTAACTACGTTTAGTTAGCCTAATTACTAGGCACGGCCCACTAGTCAGTGACTATACTAATTAAACTAACTAATTTTAGTTAAAAACTAATCTGGATAATTAGCAGAGGGGGGCCCACTTGTCATTGACTCAAAGGAGTCAACTTGGCCCCACCCAGTCCACGTTAGTGGTCAAACCACCGGTCAGCAGGGCTAATCCCGCCGGTGTTGAGTCGCCGGCGAGGCCGAGACGGCGGAGGGCTTCGGAAAACACCCTCAAGCGACCAAATCGATGGCGGAGACCACCCGTGCGAAGCCCAGGCTGTCGCGCATCCAAAGGAGCAAGTGTGAGGAGCTGGGGTGGAGCGAGCTCGCCGGAATCGAGCTTGTGGCGGCGGCCGGAGTTCGGGCGGAGAGGGAAAAGGGGGTACGATGCACGGCAGGGCTAGGAAGTGCGTGCGTTAGGGTCCTGGGGTCGCACTGAATGTGGTGGTGTGCTCGGAGGCGTGCTTGCACGGCCTTAGCCACGACGGCGACATGGCCGGCGGCGAGGAGCTCTCGGGTGCGGTGGAAACGGCGGCTACAGGGGCCAAACGAGCACGGGAGCTAGGGGGAAGGAAGAGGAGCTCACAGCGGAGTCGGAGAGGGGGTCAGCGGGCTCGGGGAGGTCCTGGCAGCGGCGAATCAACCGGAGATGGCTCGGGTGTCCGAGGTTGAAGACGAGGGCGAAGGCAGTGATGCAGGGCCTCCGGCGATGCGTGGCTCGGTGGGGAGGACGAGGGAGTCGAGGCGGAGCTAATGGGCTCGTCGGAGGGGCGAGGGAGTGGCTATGGTGGCAGCTACGACGATCGGCGGCGAGGTACGCGCTCGGCCGTCACGGGAGAGAGAGAGAGGGAGACGAGGGGGAGAGTGAGCCAGGATGAGAGGGAGACGTGGGGGTCATGTGGCGTCCTCTGGGCGTCTCCCGGCGTCGGCAGAAGCAGGAGGTGGCTGGCGCGTGGCCGGCGCACGGCGAGCACGCGCCCCTGCCTCCTGGCGCGAGGTAGGGGGTGACTGGCCGAGCCAGTAGGCTGGGCCGAGCCAGGTAAGGCCCAGGTGGGCTTATTTCTCTTTTTTTTGTTTTAGTTTCTGTTTTCTATTAAACTGCAACTGTTTAGCTTTATTTAAAATACTAGAACATTTCCAAAAATCCTGAAAATAAATGTGGCCTCTGTTTAGAATATTTCCAACAGGAAACATTTACTCCCAGAATTATTCGAGTATTTAAATTATTTTATAGCATTTAAATGCCCAAATTCAAATACTTATGATTTAATTCAATGACCTTCTGTTGACCTAGAAAATTGTGCACCAATTTTGCCAGAGGTTCTAACCCAAGACAAAGAGGGTGAACTTTTTAGAAGGGCATTTCAGGTTCATTGAAAATAATTTTAGTAAACCCTAGTTTTCCCAGGGGGGGTGTTGGGGGTTTCTGATTTCCCCATTTCAAATTTAAGAGAAATTTAAACATGATGCACATTCTAATGCATGGACTAGCTAGGGTGTGACACTGGGACTCTGTGCTGGTGGAGAACTTCTCCTTGACGGGTTCCGCGCACCCCTGTCGCAGTCGGCACGTGGTCTTCCCGTGGTGGCGTAGGGAGCGTAGAGGCGTTTTCTCATGGCCGAGGGACTTCTTGGCAGCTTCTTTCTTCTTGCACGGGCGTCGGACGCGGCAGGTCGCGCTGTGGGGCCGCGAGCCTGGGCGCCAAGACTTCGTCTTGGGGCAGAGGTAGTGGAGGCGCTCCATGGGCCATGCCGCCCGCGGCTGGCAGAGGGCGAGGCAGTGAGAGGGACGGCGCAGGGGAGCCCCCTGCGGCACTGACAAGCTCGGCGATGCGATCGAGCCAGTCCTCGTAGAGGTCGTCAACGGGGCGGTAGCGCAGGAGCTCTGGCGCCATATAGAAAGCGGCCTGCGCATCCACGGGAGCGCGACGAGCGTGGGATGACGAATCGGCCGGGGTCAGCGATGGAGTGGCGGTGCGGCCGTCCCGCCGCCCCGAGGGCTGTAGCGATGATGCTTGCTGCTTGTTCCCCGCCGGGGCGGTAGCGGCATTGGCAGCATGCAACGGAGAACGACGGGGTGGCCCATCTACGGGAGCCGTCTGAGCAATGTAGGCGGCGAGGGCAGCCCAGCGCTCAGCACGAGTGCGGCCAGCGTCCGCCATGGAGACGATGAAGCAACGGGACGCGGAGCAAC
The DNA here is from genome assembly GCF_002162155.2 of Triticum dicoccoides. NCBI lineage: Eukaryota > Viridiplantae > Streptophyta > Magnoliopsida > Poales > Poaceae > Triticum > Triticum dicoccoides. The sequence goes on along the minus strand of NC_041386.1, from coordinate 356,494,674 downwards.
GAAAGGGAAACTTCAGTGCACCCCTACCTGGCACGTCAATTGTCGGATCTCGGGTTCCGGCAAAATCATCAAGGTTCGAACACTGGGGTGCACGTGAAGATCTCCCCGTACCGGTCCACGTCCTAGCTTCGCTAAGATCTCAAGGGCAAACTCGACGAACTCGCAACACAAAGGACACAATATTTATACTGGTTCGGGCCACCGTTGTGGTGTAATACCCTACTCTAGTGTGGTGTGGTGGATTTCCTCTTGGGCTAAGGATGAACAGTACTAGGGGAAGAACAGCCTGCTGAGGCGAGGTGCTCTTGTGCTTGATGGGTGTGAGGATGAACTTAATGAGTTGAGTCCCCTCCTATTGTGGTGGCTAATCCTATTTATAGAGGCCCTGGCCCTCTCCCCAAATATTGAGCGGGAAGGGAGCCAACAACGGCCAATTTGAAAGAGGACAGCTAGTACAGCTTATCTTGACAAAAGCAGTCTTCGCCTGCAAAAGGCTCTGGTGGTACTCCGCGCCTGCGCTTGCTTCCTTAGCACTAAAGAGGAAACAAGGACACTTTGTGCAATAGCGCTCGCCTGGCGCCTGCCTGATCTTCATCGTCATGGATCATGTCTTTGGAACCTCGCGAGGTTTGCCTTGCCTTGAAGTCTCCGCCCCTCGCAAGCCAGCCTGGTGAGGGTGCTCCCGAGGAGGTCTTGTGTCGTTCGCCTCGCGAGGCTTGGCCCCTCGCGAGGGTCTTGAGTACTTGTTGGTGAAGATGGGTCATACGGGCCCACTCGCAGAGCCACACCGTGGGCCGCAGGAAGGCAAGTCTGGGGACCCCCATTCCCAGAAAGGCACTTGATGAGTCTTCTGTGACGCAAGCCATGACGACTGGAGCCAGGTGGGCGCCAGGCGGGCACCAGCGCGCAGTGTCCTCTTTTCCTCTTTGGTGCTAAAGGGGAAAGCGCAGATGGGGAGACCTGGGGCATCAGGCAAAGGTTTCCATATCGGTGCAACAAGACCAAGACCAGCAAGACGGCAGGACGGAGGTCACCATGGAGCCCAAGACGGTGTCACCACCAGAGCCTTTGGCAGGCGAAGACTACTTTTGTCGGGATAGCTTGTACGAGTTGTCTCCTTTCGAATTTGGCCGTTGTGGGACCCTTGCCACTCAACATTTGGGAAGAGGACCAGGGCCTCTATAAATAAGACTAGCCACCACCATAGGGAGGCATCTGATTTAGACCTAGACTGGATCCATATCACCCCAACCACTCAAGTTCACCAAGCACAAGAACGCCTCAACTCAAGAGGCTGTTCTTCCCTTGTAACTATTCATCCTCAGCCTAAGAGGCAATCCACCACACCACACTCCAGTAGGGTATTACACAAATATAGTGGCCCGAATCACTATAAATCTTGCGTCTCATGTTCTTTGGGTTCGTCGAGCTAGGCCGAGAGATCGTAGAGTGTGCGAGCTAGGGAGGGGGAGAGATCTTTGTGCACACCCCAGTGTTCGAACCTCAAGGGTCTTATCGGAACCCGAAATCTGACAACTTCCTTACAGGCGGCTTCCACCACTGCCCCAACTGCCCACATAACTCCATTTGGATATTTCTCTACTTCGTTGCCCCGCAAATACCTCTACTGGATTCTACATACTGTATCTGTGCTGAGTTTATGTATCATCAACTAGTCCAAGTAATATTATTCTAATCACTCTTCTTCAATTTCTTTGCCACAGGGATGCTCATCTCAATTTTGGTGAAACTGCACAAAATGATCCAATGGTCAAAGGGTTGCAAACTTCATTTCTTGGGAGGCTCCAACATTGCCAGTAAATTAAATCCTGGATAGGGTTTATGGTTCAAGGGCTAGGGAGTACTTGGATCTTTTTTTCTTCAGTTGTCTTTGTTACAAAATAAGTGTCAACTTTAGTAGTAGTACAACTTCGTACTAAAGTTTGCATAAAGTTGATACACTTATTTTGGAATGGAGGGACATATTGGCTACGATCTGTCAATCATTGAGATGCAATAGCATGCTTGTTAGTCTCCTTTGTATTTGATGAAATGTTGCAACGGGGCAACCTTGGAGGCAAGATACATGAAACAGAAGCTGGAAGCTTCATAGCATTGTAAAAATTTATCTCGCTGAGAAATTACAGTACGTACTATACTAGAACTATGAAAAGAGTTAGGTGTCACACGCTGTCCACAAAATATGGTGATAGTGTGAGGTGGGCCATGTAAGCACTGAGCCCTCATGTTTTCACTGCTTTCGCACTCCTCCACTAGAAGAATGGAGAAAATTGTAATCTAGCACCTCCTTTTGCCGAAGCGTGGGACATCCAACAGTCATACCACCTCAGTAATAATGACCAATGAGCCGTCAAATCACATAGACCCAACAGTAAGTTGGGCAGACGAAGCAACCATCACTCTTGAATCTGCTTCTCCCTTCAACGGAGGCGTCAGGGAGAGGTCGCATCCGCTCTCCCCGGGCATGAATGCAACACCGATTATTTGGAGCGCCGCTGACCATTTCGGGAGGGAAGCGCGCGTGGGTGATGGAGGGGCTTTGGGTGGGCCAGGCTGGTCAGGAGCGGGAGTGGCAGCTATCCCGACCGGGTGCCTGGAGATGAGAGGATGCACCGACTCTCACGGCTAAATCGTACACTACACATAGTCTCTCTATAGGAGTAGGTCGATGTGTCGCTCTCTCTAGTACACACATGACGTTAAACACACACACACGCACACACACATGCAAACACTGGTTCATAGAATAGGAATATCGTGTGAGTGCGAAGGCACATGAAGTGAGATACAATTGGAGTACGTACAAGAAGAGAAGAGGTGATGAATATTCCATCAAACCTGGACTGAGGAGTAGTACTCCCAATGTCTAGGCCTTAAGTCATCTTACGAAAATTAGGTATTCCCAAAATGTTTAGGCATCGTCCATTAACTTCACATCTCAATCCCCTCCTAGCCTCGTTTCTAGCGAGCGTAGGGAGCGTTAGGATCATTAGCAAGAACAGTTATAGCCTAGTCAGGCAAGGTTAGGCGTTTGGAACTGTTAAAATATGTTAGCTTTTGTGGGTTAGCTAGCTTGGGTAGGCTAGAAAAACCTTGCTAGCTCAGTAGAACCAAATCGTCTCGCTTCCGACGGCAAACTTCGCACATGGAAAAATCGGAGACCCACTCATGACAAGGACTTTCACGGGGCAAGGCTGGTTAGAAAAAGAACTAAACCATTTGACCAGGCAAGGTTGGCAAAGCGAAAGCTGGCTAGCTGGGCTAGCCGAGCAATTTCCTTACTACTAAGCAATGTAATCAAACACTCCCTTACGCTGCCTTGTTATCTCCCCCAGAAATCCAATGCATGGCCCAATGCATGGAGCGCAACTATGCGTTGATCAGTCAAGAAACCAAAGTCGGCTTGCACGCGAGTTAATACGTGCCCTGCATGGTAGCTAAAATGGCATCTCATAGTTGTTGTGATTAATTGTTGTGTTTTGAGACAGAAATTAGGGCTTTGATTCGAGGAAGGACCGGTCAAGTTTCTCCTTCTCCTCCAATCTGCCTACACCTTGGTCCCGCTGCACCTTCTGTGACATACAACTAGATGGAGGGAGTAGTACGAGATACGGTGGCACACTGACTTAGGTCGAATACAAGTGCCCAAAATTATTGGAAGAGAGCAAAGTGTACAAACTAAATAACTGAAAGAGTAAAATGCACTGTCAGTCATTGAACTTATCGTAAATTTCACTTTGGTTACTGTACTCAAGAATACGGTCGATACGATCACTATATACGTGATGAGGTGATTATACGGTCACTACGAGAATCCTCCTAGCGCCTTGTCACTTTGGTCACTATATACGTGATGAGGTGATTATAAGTTTACTTTGGTCACTGTATTCATCCATATTGACCAGTCAAAGAATCCTCCTGGCGCCTTGTCAGATCAGTTTTCTATCTCTGTCATGCGGGTCCTACCTGTCATTGGGTGGAAGAAAGAAGTTGAACAAAAATTAAAATAAGCACGGGGGCGTGGTTCGAACCCTAGGCATCATGCTTTATATGGGAAAACAGGCTAACTAGCTACACCAACCTCCAGTTGTTATTAACTCGCGGCAAATATACTTTTCTACCTTTAGTAGCGGCACACGCATGCGGCGCGCAGCTTGTAGTGCATGCACAAGCACTAGCACGGACTCAAATCGCACGATGGCCTCTATTGCCGCAAGTTCGTGCAGTACCTCTCCTGTTGTCCGCCATTCCCATTGTTAACCCTGCCACCTAAGGTCATTGACCCGTTGCTCTACCACTACGCCAAATCTGAGATCTCGCAGCTTGTGGTGCAACGCATACGAACACCATCTGCTTGAGATGACATGGCCGTCAATGATGACTATGATGACACCCACACTAGGTTGCTCTACTCGCCTTGGTGGCACGATTGTCATGCGGCTCCCGAAGTACGACCCTGCGGCCTCAACTTCGTCGCCGGTGTGTGCATGTTGTGTGCTAACTAGTGTGTGTCTGCTTGCCGCGTGTTAGTGTGCGAGTGCATGCATGCGTATTCTGTGCATGCTATAATAAGGATTCACTAAAAATAGTACGTGAGCGAACAGAGGGATCAATTGGAGAGTGTTCACGAGTAGTAGAGAGATGTGTGAGGTAAGATACACTTCTGGCGCTTTTAATTTTTCTTATTAATTTGTTTGTTTCACCCTCTGACTGGTGGGACCCAACGTACTACATGGAGATAGGTAAGGTGACTAAGGTTGCATTATTTCTGTACTACCAACACTGCTTTAAATCCCAAATGAACTTACCACCAAAGCCACATGACACAATTATGATTTAAATCCCAATGACTCAAAAGAAAAAAAAAACACACGGCATGCTTTGTAACGCCCTCGATGCGGCTATATCTCCCACGTGTCGAAGCACGACTTAGAGGCATAACCGCATTGAAAGCAATGTCGCAAGTGAGGTAATCTTCACACAACCCATGTAATACATAAGGGAAAGAGATACATAGTTGGCTTACAATCACCACTTCACACAATTACATGAATAAAGCATTACATCAACCAGATACAATCAAGGTCCGACTACGGAACCAAAATAAAAGAAGAACCCCAAATGCGACAAGGTCCCCGATTGTCCCGACTGGGCTCCACTACTGAACAACTAGAACCAAACAACACAAGGACAAGATCTTCATCGAGCTCCTCCTGAGCAGGGTTGCGTCATCTGTACGGACTCATCGGCACCTGCAAGCTGGTTTTGGAAGTATATGTGAGTCACGGGGACTCGGCAATCTCGCACCCTCGCGATCAAGACTATTTAAGATTATAGGAAGGGTAAAAGGTATGAGGTGGAGCTGCAGCAAGCGACTAGCATATATGGTGGCTAAAACATACGCAAATGAGAGCGAGAAGAGAAGGCAAAGCACGATCGTGAAACTATGATCAAGAATTGATCCTAGAACAACCTACGTCAAGCATAACTCCAACACCGTGTTCACTTCCCAGACTCCGCCGGAAAGAGACCATCACGGTTACACACGCGGTTGATATATTTTAATTAAGGTCAACTTCAGGTTTTCTACAACCGGACATTAACAAATTCCCATCTGCCCATAACCGCGGGCACAGCTTTCGAAAGTTCAAAACCCTGCAGGGGTTTCCCAACTTCGCACATCACAAGCTCTCACGGTCAACGAAGGAATAGACCTCCTCCCGAGACGTTCCGATCAGACTCGGTATCCCGGTAGAACAAGACATTTCGACAGGGTAAAACTAAACCAGCAACACCGCCCGAATGTGCCGATAAATCCCGATAGGAGCTGCACATATCTCTTTCTCAGGGGACACTCAGATTGTCTTAGGTACGGGTAGGCCAGCCCAGAGTTGCCCCTGGTGGTCACCGGCAGCTGGCAGGTTGGACCAACACTCAGAGGAGCACTGGCCCGGGGGGGTAAAATAATGATGACCCTCAGGAGCACGACTCCCAAGGGAAAAGAAAAGGCTAGGTGGCAAATGGTAAAACCAATGTTGGGCATTGCTGGAAGAGCTTTAGTTAAGGCGAACTGTCAAGGGGTTCCCATTACTACCCAACCACGTAAGGAACGCAAAATCCGGGAACATAACACCGATATGACGGAAACTAGGGCGGCAAGAGTGGAACAAAACACCAGGCATAAGGCCGAGCCTTCCACCCTTTACCAAGTGTATATATGCATTAATTAAATAAGATATATAGTGATATCCCAACAATTAAACATGTTCCAACAAGGAACGGTATCTCCATGTTCCAACAAGGAACAAACTTCAATCTTCACCTGCAACTAACAACGCTATAAGAGGGGCTGAGCAAAGTGGTAAGATAGAAAAACAACGGTTTGCCAGGACAAGGCGGGTTAGAGGCTTGGTTCAACAATATGGGTGGCATGATAAGAAAGTGGTAGGTATCGCAGCATAGGCATAGCAAAAGAGCGATCATCTAGCAAAGCAAAGATAGTAGTGATTTCGAGGGTATGATCATCTTGCCTGAAATCCTGCAAGGAAGAAGAACGAGTCCATGAAGAATACAAATGGAAGTAGATGAACGGGTCCTCACAAATGCGACATTACCGGAACCAACCCAAAGAAGCAAACACCAGAAAAGAAGCACACAACATAGTAAACAACCAACACACGAACATGGTATGATATGCGGTATGCGATGCCTTTGCATGATTTGCAAAGGAATGAAAGAACCTGACCTCATCATGGAAATCCAAGCATGCCACTGGAAAGATGAGATGAAATCGCTTCAAAACGATATAAAGATCACGGGAATCGGAGTTACGGTTTGGAAATGGCAAGCAATTCAAATATGGCACGGATCTGCGATTTACAGCAAGTAGCCATCTAAAAGCAACAAGATGAACATGCTACAGCACTCAAACATGACAACAAAATACATGGCAGGGATCCATTCATGATGCTTAACAAAAGTCTAGCATTGAGCTATGGCCGATTCATCAATTAACAGGTTCAAACAAGCATGGCAAAAATGCAAACGGTAAACAGATCTCAGACTTAGTGAAATTAACACAAGCCTGGAATTTCAGATCAGATAGCGCTCTTCGGAGCATGAGAACTATATGCTACAGGACGTGACCATGGCAAAGTAAATCATGGCATGGAACTACTCAAAGATCTTAACAAAAGTCCCTTAGTGACCTTGAGCCAAAAGGGATCAGAAAATACAATTGCAAGCATGTGAACATGGCAAAAACATAATCAGATTATAGACTTAGTGAAAATTGGAGCATGCTGAAAACAGATATCAAGCAGGCATGTTTACGAGCTCGATGCACTCACTACAGAGTAAGGCATGACAATCTAAGCATACACCCATCAAGAATACACAAAATTCAAGCTAGACATGGCAAGAACAATAACATAGCATGCACGGATCAACTACAACATCATCGGAAAAATCGCTAACAAGTAGACAATCTGCCCAGATTCACGAAGTGGCAAAAGTAGATCTCGATTGACTCAAGCTAGGGTGCTCCATAATTGCAAACAAAGACATGGATGGATAGAGCACTACAAGATTAACAAATCATCCTTACTGATCATCCTCAAAAGAGGCACGGATCACTAGGAAACAACACGAACATATGGCATAATGAGATAAATAGGTCAAGGACTTAGGGGAAATGCTAAGTCCCTGAAATCAGCATTACCAAGTGCCTCACTTGGCAAGCTTGTGCTAGTCACCACGCACATCACAAAAATACATGGGTTGCACCTCTGGAAAGATGACAAAACCCTTAACAAAACATATGTAGGGCTCAGGGGCATATCATGCACACAATAATCATGGCAAAAATGACAAATATCTAAATGGAGCAGCAGATCTGACAATTATCTCAAATAGCACTCTTCCAACAGCATTTCGGGCACCAAGATGAACCCAAATGAAAATGATGCAATGGAATGAAATGATGTGCTCTCTGAGACGAACATTTTGATATGCTATATGCCCAAATCGGAGCTACGGATGCGGAGTTATCGCATGATGAAGATGGCACAAAAAATTAGGGTTAGGGAAGCAAAAGTCAACCTCCGAATTCCGGATCCAGATCCAGCACGCGGACCGAGGAGATCGCCGGAATTTCCTATAGCCACCGGAGAAGAAGAGGCGGTCGGCGAGGGTGCGGTGGTCACCGGAGCTTCAAGGAGTCGGGGAGCTCGCCGGACGCCGACGTCGGCGGCCGGGCGGAGAGGCCACCGTGGCGAGGAGGCGCGGTGGAGGACGGCGGGGTGCGGTGGTCACCGGAGCTTCAAGAATTGATCCTAGAACAACCTACGTCAAGCATAACTCCAACACCGTGTTCACTTCCCGGACTCCGCCGGAAAGAGACCATCACGGTTACACAAGCGGTTGATATAGTTTAATTAAGGTCAACTTCAGGTTTTCTACAATCGGACATTAACAAATTCCCATCTGCCCATAACCGCGGGCACGGCTTTCGAAAGTTCAAAACCCTGCAGGGGTGTCCCAACTTAGCCCATCACAAGCCTCACGGTCAACGAAGGAATAGACCTCCTCCCGAGACGTTCCGATCAGACTCGGTATCCCGGTACAACAAGACATTTCGACAGGGTAAAACTAAACCAGCAACACCGCCCGAATGTGCCAACAAATCCCGATAGGAGCTGCACATATCTCTTTCTCAGGGCACAGTCAGATTGTCTTAGGTATGGGTAGGCCAGCCCAGAGTTGCCCCTGGTGGTCACCGGCAGCTGACAGGTTGGACCAACACTCAGAGGAGCACTGGCCCGGGGGGGGGTAAAATAATGATGACCCTCAGGAGCGCGACTCCCAAGGGAAAAGAAAAGGCTAGGTGGCAAATGGTAAAACCAATGTTGGGCCTTGCTGGAAGAGCTTTACTTAGGGCGAACTGTCAAGGGGTTCCCATTATTACCCAAACGCGTAAGGAACGCAAAATCCGGGAACATAACACCGATATGACGGAAACTAGGGCGGCAAGAGTGGAACAAAACACCAGGCATAAGGCCGAGCCTTCCACCCTTTACCAAGTGTATAGATGCATTAATTAAATAAGATATATAGTGATATCCCAACAAGTAAACATGTTCCAACAAGGAACGGTATCTCCATGTTTCAACAAGGAACAAACTTCAATCTTCACCTGCAACTAACAACGCTATAAGAGGGGCTGAGCAAAGCGGTAACATAGCCAAACAACGGTTTGCTAGAACAAGGTGGGTTAGAGGCTTGGTTCAACAATATGGGTGGCATGATAAGCAAGTGGTAGGTATCGCAGCATAGGCATAGCAAACGAGCGAGCATCTAGTGAAGCAAAGATAGTAGTGATTTCGAAGGTATGATCATCTTTCCTGAAATCCCGCAAGGAAGAAGAACGAGTCCATGAAAAAGATAAACGGACGTAGACAAACGGGTCCTCACAAATGCGACGTTACCGGAACCAACCCGAAGAAGCAAACACCGGAAAATAAGCACACAACATAGTAAACAACCAACACATGAACATGGTATGATATGCGGGATGCGGTATGCGATGCATATGCATGATTTGCAAGGGAATGAAAGAACCTGGCCTCAATGTGGAAATCCAAGCGTGCCACTGGAAAGATGAGATGAAATCGCTTGAAAACGATTGTCACATCCCTAGTCTGGTATGACTTAGGCTAGCTAGCTATTTGTGCATCATATTTAAATTTCATTTAAATTTGAAATGAGGATTGGTGGAACCCTCAGAATCATTTTTGAAAATGACCCAAATAAAAATTTCTCCAAAAGGGTCCAAGAAAATGCTCATGATGCCCTCTAAAAATATTGGACAGAGATAAAAATCAAAACAATATTTTTAGGAGCTCATGGATATTTATTTTGGCCATTTGGATTAATTCGATAAATATTTGCATTGGAAATATATTTCTATATATATGAAATATGGTCCAAAAATTATGTCATTTATAAAGGAGCTCTGGAATAATATATCTAGCTCCTGCAAAATTTGGCATAAGGTAATAAATTGATTTAGTATTTTATTAAATCAAAACAAATGTCAGAAAAAAAATAGAAAACAGAAATAAAAGAAGGAGGGGCTTACCTGGGGCTTCCCCTGTGCAGCCCAGCCGTAGCAGGCCGGCCCAGCCAGCAGGCGGCCCAGCCCACCAGGCCCCCCTCCTCTATCGTCTTCCTCCCCGACAGGGGAACGGCGCGTGCCGACGCGCGCGCACCGCCGCGCCTCCACCTCCTGCTTCCCCTGGCCACCTCCTGCTTCCTCCTCGTCGCCTGGAACTCCCCGGACGACGCCACGCAGCCCCGACCGCCCTCTCACTCTCTCCCTCCTCCTCTCCCCCCTGCTCTCTCTCTCTCACCCGAGAACCACCGCCGCCGTCGACGGGCATCACCGTAGCCACCGCCTCTCCCACGCCTTCCCGACACGCTTCCCAGATCCGCCGCGACCCCCTCTACCTCCTCGTCGAGCCACGCAAGATGGAGCACCCCGTGGAGCCGTCGCCGTCGCCAAATTCGCCCCCGGCCGCCGTGGATCCTCGCCGGCGATTCGAGAGCTACCGGGCATCCCCGACCTCGCCCTCGCGCTTGCTAGTTCCGCGGTGAGCCCCCGCACCGAACCCCCTCCTCCCCGTGTCCGTTTGCCCCGTCTAGCTAGCTCGCCACCGCACCCGTAAGCTCCTCGCCGCCGGCCATGGCGCCACGGTGGCACGAGCCCAAGCCGGTCACTCCCGCGCGCGTCACCGTGTTCCTGGTGACGCCAGGAGGCCGTAGGAGCCCTCCGCTTCCACTGCCGTGCACCACAACGCCGCGGCCGCAAGTTGCCGAGCTCCGGCCGCCGCCGCGAGCCTTGCTCCGGCGAGCTCCGCTGCCCCCGCAGCCTCCCGCGTGTTCCACTGGATGCGCATGAGTGCGGGCTTCGCTCTCGTGGTCTCCGCCGCCCGAATGGTCGCGGGAGCGACGTTCCCGAGCCCCTCCGCCGCGCTCGGCCTCGCCGGCGGCGAGCCCCGTTGCCTGAGCCCTGCCATGTGGGGCCGGCCCGTCAGGTGATTAGCTTAGTGCTAATCACCGTTAACTAACCCCCCCTGACACTGACAGTGGGCCCCGGTGCCCCCTAACCTTTTAATTAAACTAAATTAACCCCTGTTAACCCCCCTGTCACTGACGTGTGGGTCCCACACGTCAGGTTTGACCCGGACCAGCCCAGTTGACCGCTGACGTCGTGCTGACGTCATGCTGGCGCAATATATAATTTCTGGATTTAATTTAAATCAGGAAATTCCAGAAATTGTTTTAAACTTCAAAAATTCATAACAATTCAACCGTAGCTCAGATTAAAATAATTTATATATGAAAAATTATCAGAAAAATGCAATCTTTCCATCTGTACTAGTTTCATGCATGAAAAACCAACTTATACATGCTGAATATGGGAAAACACATTATGGCATATATAAGAGACCTAATTTAGAAATGCATTTGAACCTTTGGTTCAAATGGACTTCAAACCAAATGTTTACTAGTTACATTAGCTCAAACAGCATCACATCTACATGCCATGCTCATGCATCATATTGTTGCATATGATTGTGTTTTGATTGCCGGCACCGTTCCTTCTCGATAGGTCCTGCTCCGGAGACGTTCCAGAGTACCTGTCTGTGAAGTAGTGCCTCCCTTGTTGATTTACCAGGCAAGCAAACCCCCCTTGTTCATTTCGATAAAACCCTACTCTCTCGCTCCTGCTCTCAGTTATTGCATTAGGACAACAGCGATTCATATGCTACTTTGTGCTGCGGTAGTTGAACCCATTCCTCTGCATGACCTGTCATTGCCACAGTAAATAGTTGAAACCCACTAGCATGTGTAGGAGTTGATTGAAGCCACTGATGTGTTCCTACCATGCTATGCCTGCTATTGCTTAGAGTTGTGTCAGGTCTGATTCATTGGGAATGAATTGGAGTGTCACGATATGTTCTGATGCTGAGAGTGAGGTGTGTGAACACGATTTGGTAAAGGTAGCGGTGAGAGGCCATGTAGGAGACCCCTCTCGACTTATTAACCAACTTGGTCTCTGTCCAGGAGTCGCAACTAGTTTCTGGTGTTTGTAGGTAGTGCTATTTTTCTACCAAGTGGCACCCGACAGGGTGGGCTTGGGACAGACTAGGCACACGTGGCACGGTGTACCGAGTGGCACCCGGTTGGTGGGCTCGGGAACCCTGCTCACATCGTTTGGGGCCGTAAGCGACACCCCGGCCGGATCTCCTTGCGGATGGAACCCGAATAGGCGATAAACCTGGACTAGAGTCTTGTGTGGTTAGTCAGGTCGTGGCCGACACCCTCGCCAGGCTTCCGCTTGAAGGTTGCCGAGATACATGACGTGTACATGGCGGTAAGTGGCGAGAGCGTGTGTGAAGAAGTACACCCCTGCAGGGTTAACATGATCTATTCGAATAGCCGGGTCCACGGTTATGGACTTCTTGGATGCTTACATGGTACATAGACAACTTGAAGTGGATACTATAAAATGCTCAAGACATGTGTGAGTGCTATGGATGGCCTTCTCGTAGGGAGACGGGGATGAATCCATAGTAGTGTATTGTGTGGTGATTAGTGGACTCGTGTACGTTGTTTCACCTCAAGAGTTTCTGGTAGTCGTAGAACAGGATAGCCACAGAGTCAAAGCTGGCTTGCTGCAACTAAACCCCACATTACCCTCTTGATACAAATGCATGTACGATAGGATCTGATGTAAGTCTTGCTGAGTACCTTTGTACTCATGTTGCTTTATTTATGTTTTTGCAGCTGAGACTTCGGTCTTACTAGTGTTCTCGTGGACTTCGACTAGTAGCTAGTACCTCAGCTACGATCTTGATCGGACGTTGTAGATAGTCAGGCGTTCAGCCTTTTTCATTTATAGATGTCTGTACTCAGACATGTAATGCTTCCGCTTGTTGCTTGATTGCTCTGACTATTGGGTCATGTGACCCCTGTTTGTAATAATGTTGTGATGGCTCTTCTGAGCCTTTATCTATATAAGTTGTTGAGTTATGCTGTGATGCCATGTTGTACAGCACATACCTGCATGTTATGCGTACGTGTAATGTGTATTGCTATGTGTGGGATCTGACTATCTAGTTGTTTATTCTTAGTAGCCTCTCTTACCGGGAAATGTCTCCTAGTGCTTCCACTGAGCCCTGGTAGCTTGCTACTGCTCCGGAACACTTAGGCTGGCCGGCATGTGTCCTTCTTTGATCCTGTGTCTGTCCCTTCGGGGAAATGTCACGCGATGAATACCGGAGTCCTGTTAGCCTGCTACAGCCCGGTTCACCGGAGTCCTGTTAGCCCAGTGCTACAGCCTGGATTCACTCGTTGATGACCGACACGATCGATGCTGGGTCATGGATGCCTGTCCCTGTAAGTGAGTGCCACTTTGGGTTTACGACTAGCCATGTCAGCCCGGGCTCTTTATCATATGGATGCTAGCAACACCATCATATACGTGTGCCAAAATGCGCAAACGGTCCCGGGCAAAGGTAAGGCGACACCCGTGGGGATACCGTGCGTGAGGCCGCAAAGTGATATGAGGTGTTACATGCTAGATCGATGTGGCATAGAGTCGGGGTCCTGACAGTTTTGGTATCAGAGCCTGACTGCCTGTAGGTTTACCAAGCCATACTGGTCGAAGTTGAGTCTAGAAATTCTTTAGTTATGTAAGGGAATTGATTGTGGGAAGGAACGTAAGGCTCTTTTACTCCTTTACCTCATGGCCTTCTGATCTGAGTCCTCCTATCTTCCTCCGGGGTTAAGGAACTAGGTTTCTCTTCCGTCTATCAGGATCACGTGTTACTACTCCGTAGTTCCATAAGACTGGTTGATCAGAGTCATACCCCAGTTTCGAGTACTTCCGGTGTAGTCTGTTTAGTACTATCCCAGAACCTTGAGTGGTGATGTTGAGTTGTTGTACTACCCCATTTTAGTAGGATGCCTCATTCTGAGCATTTTGCTGCCGTTATGCTGCCGGAATTTCCCTAGGAGTTCGAGAGATACTAATTCCTTGTCCTACATTCTACATTCTATAGTTAATGTTATTTCGTCCTTGGTTTCGTTCTCAGGATGTCATCAGCTAAGCGAAGTTCCGTTGCTCGTAGCCAGAATCATGGAGATGGTAGGGATGAGGATCCTCCCGACCAGCCTTCGTTGACAGAGTTCATGTTTGAGATGGAGAGGAACAAGCATGAGTCTAACCGTTTGTTGGCACGTATCGAGGAGAACACCGCACGTCAGTCCAATAAGTCTGCTACCATTCATGACTTCATTCGCTTGCACCCACCTACCTTTCATCATTCCATTGAGCCACTCGATGCAGATGACTGGCTCCGTAGCATCATTCATAAGCTGCGTTCCGCGAGCATAGCTGAAGATGACAAGGTCACTTATGCCACATACCACCTGGAAGGTCCTGCTAGTCTTTGGTGGCAGAACTATGAGACTTTGCTTCCAGCCGGCCAAATTCCTACCTGGAAGGATTTCACTGAGGCTTTTCGCGAGCATCACATTCCCCAGGCCCTCATTGATCGCAAGAGAGAAGAGTTCTGTAGTCTCACCCAGAGTAGGATGGTTGTTGATGCTTATAGCAGAGATTTCGAGAACCTTGCCCGTTATGCCACAGAAGAAGTGTCCACGGACGCCAAGAAGCAGGCTAGGTTCCGGAAGGGTCTCAACCCCAAGTTGCGTCGTGATCTCCATCTGCATCATTGTGATACATTCCAAGCCCTTGTGAACAAGGCCATCAATGCAGAGACAGCTCAACTCACTTACGAGGAGTCTCGTAAGCACACCCGTGATTTGGGATCTCCCCCTGGCTCTAGTTCCCAGAAACGCCGGATTTGGGTTCCAAACTCCGCTCTTCCTTCCGGATATACACCGAGGCCATCCTATGTGGTGCCTTCCCTAGCTCAGTCGTATGTTCCACCCGGGCCTACTAGTAGACCGCTTGTTAGTGCGGGTCCCCGTCCAACCTCAGGGACTTGCTTCACATGCGGGAAGCCAGGACACTATGCACGTGATTGCTCTCAAACTAGTTATGCTCCACCTCAGCCCGAGAAGACTGTTGGCTGTGTTAAGCCATCACGCAAGATGATCAGTGTCAAGTCAGTTTCCACTGAACGTGGACGTGTGCATCACGTCTCAGCTAAAGACGCTCATGATGATCCAGATGTCCTTCTTGGTACACTCCTTGTCAATTGTCACCCAGCATCAGTTCTATTTGATACTGGGGCATCTCACTCCTTCATTTCTGAAAGCTATGCTAACTTGCACAACCTGTCATTTTGTAGAATGCCAACTCCGCTAGTCATCCAAACTCCTGGATCTAAATGGCAAACCTCTAGTGTAAGCCATGGTAACGAAATCCTTGTTGACAGACTTGTATTCCTTGCATCACTTGTAGCCCTCAAGTCCTCAGATATTAACATCATCTTGGGTATGGACTGGATGACAGCTCATCATGCCAAGATTGATTGTTACACAAGATCTGTTCAACATACACACCCATCTGGCAAGATAGTCACCGTCTCCACTAGAGTTGCAAAGCGTCAGCTCTATTCTCTTAATGCCAGCCCTCTTCTAGACCTTGAAGATATTCCGGTAGTCCGTGACTTTCCGGATGTCTTTCCAGAGGAACTGCCAGGTGTTCCACCTGACAGAGATGTAGAGTTCGTCATAGATCTTATCCCAGGAACAGCTCCAATCTCCCGGAGACCTTACAAGATGGAACCCCTAGAACTAGCCGAGCTTAAGAAACAACTCGATGAGTCCTTGCAAAAGGGGTTCATCCGTCCTAGTTCTTCTCCTTGGGCTTGCCCCGTCCTCTTTGTCAAGAAGAAAGACGGTACGGACCGGATGGTTGTAGATTATCGTCCCGTTAATTTGGTCACAATAAAGAACAAGTATCCGCTTCCCAGGATCAACGACCTGTATGATCAGCTCGCTGGATCCTCAGTCTTCTCCAAGATGGATTTAAGGTTAGGATACCACCAAATCAAAATCAGAAACGGGGACATTCCCAAGACAGCTTTTGTTACTCGTTATGGTCAGTACGAGTACACCGTCATGTCCTTTGGCCTAACCAACGCCCCAGCCACATTCTCCCGCTTGATGAACTCGATCTTCATGGAGTACTTAGATAAGTTCGTCGTGGTTTACCTCGATGATATTCTTATTTACTCGAAGAACGAGGAAGAGCATGCCGAACATCTTAGACTTGTTTTAGAAAAACTCAGAGAGCACCGCCTTTATGCCAAGTTCTCCAAGTGTGAATTTTGGTTGTCAGAAGTGACCTACTTAGGTCACGTAATCTCTGGTAAGGGCATTGCTGTCAATCCCGAGAGAGTTCAAGCCGTTCTCGATTGGACTCCACCTGAGACCGTTAAACAAGTTAGGAGTTTCCTTGGTCTAGCCAGCTATTGTCGCCGCTTTGTTGAAAACTTCTCCAAAGTAGCCAAACCCCTCACGGAACTTCTCAAGAAAGATAAAAAGTTCGAGTGGTCCCCACAGTGTGAGTACAGTTTTCAGGAACTGAAAAGACGCCTGACTTCTGCTCCCATACTTGTGCCACCGGATTTCACAAAAGACTTTATTATCTACTGCGACGCCTCACGACATGGACTAGGTTGCATCCTTATGCAGGATCGTCATGTGATTGCCTATGCATCCCGACAGTTGCATCCACATGAGGAGAATTATCCTACACATGATCTAGAGCTTGCAGCCGTAGTCTATGCACTCAAGACCTGGCGACATTATCTCCTTGGTAAACGTTGCGAGATCTACACCGATCACCAGAGTCTCAAGTATATCTTCACCCAACCAGATTTGAACCTTAGGCAAAGACGTTGGCTGGAGTTAATCACAGATTATGATCTAGGGATTACCTACACCCCAGGCAAAGCCAATGTCATGGCTGATGCGCTAAGCCGTAAATCCTATTGCAACAATCTCATGTTGCAGCAAGGCCAACCACTTCTCCATGAGGAATTCTGTAAGCTTAATCTTCACATTGCTCCTCACGGATTCCTTTCTACCTTGGTGGCGAAATCTACCCTTGTGGATCTTATCATCGAAGCCCAGAAACATGATACGGGGGTTATCCGCATTAAGAGAAACATTAAGAAGGGAGTTGGCGGATGTTTCTCTATGGATGATCGTGGTGTTGTTTTCTTTGAGAATCGCTTGGTGGTTCCCAAGAATCAACATCTGCGACAATTGATTCTTAAGGAGGCGCATGAATCTCCTCTCACGATTCATCCCGGTAGTACTAAGATGTATCAGGACCTACGCCAGAGGTTCTGGTGGACTAGGATGAAGAGAGAAATCGCTGAGTTCATTGCTAAATGTGACATTTGTCGTCGCGTTAAGGCAGAGCATCAAAGACCTGCTGGCACCCTTCAGCCTTTAGCTATTCCTGAATGGAAATGGGATAAAGTTGGTATGGACTTCATCACCGGCTTTCCCAGGACCAAGAGAGGGAATAATGCTATCTTCGTAGTCGTTGATCGTCTCTCCAAAGTGGCTCACTTCCTTCCCGTTCGAGAGAGTATCACTGCTAGTCAGCTTGCTGACTTATACATTTCTCGAATAGTATCACTCCATGGTGTTCCACTAGAGATCAATTCAGACCGTGGCAGCCTTTTCACTTCTCATTTCTGGGAGAGTTTCCAAACTGCCATGGGAACCCATCTTTCCTTCAGTACCGCTTTCCACCCTCAGTCGAGTGGTCAGGTGGAACGGGTCAATCAAATTCTCGAAGACATGCTCAGAGCTTGCGTTATCTCATTTGGTATGGATTGGGAGAAATGTCTTCCTTTCGCCGAGTTTGCTTATAACAATAGCTACCAATCCAGCCTCAAGAAAGCTCCTTTTGAGGTTCTCTATGGACGAAGATGTCGAACACCTTTGAACTGGTCAGAAACTGGTGAAAGACAATTCTTTGGACCGTATATGATCCAGGAGGCAGAAGAGCAAGTTCGCATCATTCGTGAGAATTTGAAAACAGCCCAGTCTCGTCAGAAAAGTCAGTACGATCGTCATCATAAGGATATGACTTATGAAATTGGCGACCAAGCTTACCTTCAGGTTACTCCTTTGAAGGGTACCCATCGTTTCGGTATCAAGGGCAAGTTGGCTCCTCGTTACATTGGTCCTTTTCGTATTCTCGCTAAACGAGGAGAGGTTGCCTACCAATTGGAACTACCTCCACATCTTTCTCGAGTTCATGATGTCTTCCACGTCTCTCAACTCAGGCGTTGCTTCTCGGATCCTATCTGCGGAGTGGACCACGAAACGCTTGATCTCCAAGATAACCTCACATACCGAGAGTACCCGGTTCGCATTCTTGATCAAGCAGAGCGTGTTACCCGACGTCAGAACATCAAGTTTCTCAAAGTTCAATGGTCTCATCATTCCGAGAGAGAGGCTACTTGGGAGCGAGAAGATCGTCTTCGACTGGAGTACCCCGCTTTCTTTCCGTCGACCCCTGAATCTCGGGACGAGATTTTTCCAAGTGGGGGCGAGTTGTCACATCCCTAGTCTGGTATGACTTAGGCTAGCTAGCTATTTGTGCATCATATTTAAATTTCATTTAAATTTGAAATGAGGATTGGTGGAACCCTCAGAATCATTTTTGAAAATGACCCAAATAAAAATTTCTCCAAAAGGGTCCAAGAAAATGCTCATGATGCCCTCTAAAAATATTGGACAGAGATAAAAATCAAAACAATATTTTTAGGAGCTCATGGATATTTATTTTGGCCATTTGGATTAATTCGATAAATATTTGCATTGGAAATATATTTCTATATATATGAAATATGGTCCAAAAATTATGTCATTTATA
Source organism: Triticum dicoccoides (assembly GCF_002162155.2). NCBI lineage: Eukaryota > Viridiplantae > Streptophyta > Magnoliopsida > Poales > Poaceae > Triticum > Triticum dicoccoides. The sequence goes on along the minus strand of NC_041386.1, from coordinate 356,475,713 downwards.
AAGGAGCTCTGGAATAATATATCTAGCTCCTGCAAAATTTGGCATAAGGTAATAAATTGATTTAGTATTTTATTAAATCAAAACAAATGTCAGAAAAAAATAGAAAACAGAAATAAAAGAAGGAGGGGCTTACCTGGGGCTTCCCCTGTGCAGCCCAGCCGTAGCAGGCCGGCCCAGCCAGCAGGCGGCCCAGCCCATCAGGCCCCCCCTCCTCTGTCGTCTTCCTCCCCGACAGGGGAACGGCGCGTGCCGACGCGCGCGCACCGCCGCGCCTCCACCTCCTGCTTCCCCTGGCCACCTCCTGCTTCCTCCTCGTCGCCTGGAACGCCCCGGACGACGCCACGCAGCCCCGACCGCCCTCTCACTCTCTCCCTCCTCCTCTCCCCCCTGCTCTCTCTCTCTCACCCGAGAACCACCGCCGCCGTCGACGGGCATCACCGTAGCCACCGCCTCTCCCACGCCTTCCCGACACGCTTCCCAGATCCGCCACGACCCCCTCTACCTCCTCGTCGAGCCACGCAAGACGGAGCACCCCGTGGAGCCGTCGCCGTCGCCAAATTCGCCCCCGGCCGCCGTGGATCCTCGCCGGCGATTCGAGAGCTACCGGGCATCCCCGACCTCGCCCTCGCGCTCGCTAGTTCCGCGGTGAGCCCCCGCACCGAACCCCCTCCTCCCCGTGTCCGTTTGCCCCGTCTAGCTAGCTCGCCACCGCGCCCGTAAGCTCCTCGCCGCCGGCCATGGCGCCACGGTGGCACGAGCCCAAGCCGGTCACTCCCGCGTTCGTCACCGTGTTCCTGGTGATGCCAGGAGGCCGTAGGAGCCCTCCGCTTCCACTGCCGTGCACCACAACGCCGCGGCCGCAAGTTGCCGAGCTCCGGCCGCCGCCGCGAGCCTTGCTCCGGCGAGCTCCGCCGCCCCCGCAGCCTCCCGCGTGTTCCACTGGATGCGCGTGAGCGCGGCTTCGCTCTCGTGTTCTCCGCCGCCCGAATGGTCGCCGGAGCGACGTTCCCGAGCCCCTCCGCCGCGCTCGGCCTCGCCGGCGGCGAGCCCCGTCGCCTGAGCCCTGCCATGTGGGGCCGGCCCGTCAGGTGATTAGCTTAGTGCTAATCACCGTTAACTAACCCCCCCCCTGACACTGACAGTGGGCCCCGGTGCCCCCTAACCTTTTAATTAAACTAAATTAACCCCTGTTAACCCCCCTGTCACTGACGTGTGGGTCCCACACGTCAGGTTTGACCCGGACCAGCCCAGTTGACCGCTGACGTCGTGCTGACGTCATGCTGGCGCAATATATAATTTCTGGATTTAATTTAAATCAGGAAATTCCAGAAATTGTTTTAAACTTCAAAAATTCATAACAATTCAACCGTAGCTCAGATTAAAATAATTTATATATGAAAAATTATCAGAAAAATGCAATCTTTCCATCTGTACTAGTTTCATGCATGAAAAACCAACTTATACATGCTGAATATGGGAAAACACATTATGGCATATATAAGAGACCTAATTTAGAAATGCATTTGAACCTTTGGTTCAAATGGACTTCAAACCAAATGTTTACTAGTTACATTAGCTCAAACAGCATCACATCTACATGCCATGCTCATGCATCATATTGTTGCATATGATTGTGTTTTGATTGCCGGCACCGTTCCTTCTCGATAGGTCCTGCTCCGGAGACGTTCCAGAGTACTTGTCTGTGAAGTAGTGCCTCCCTTGTTGATTTACCAGGCAAGCAAACCCCCCTTGTTCATTTCGATAAAACCCTACTCTCTCGCTCCTGCTCTCAGTTATTGCATTAGGACAACAGCGATTCATATGCTACTTTGTGCTGCGGTAGTTGAACCCATTCCTCTGCATGACCTGTCATTGCCACAGTAAATAGTTGAAACCCACTAGCATGTGTAGGAGTTGATTGAAGCCACTGATGTGTTCCTACCATGCTATGCCTGCTATTGCTTAGAGTTGTGTCAGGTCTGATTCATTGGGAATGAATTGGAGTGTCACGATATGTTCTGATGCTGAGGGTGAGGTGTGTGAACACGATTTGGTAAAGGTAGCGGTGAGAGGCCATGTAGGAGTACATGGTGGGTTGTCTCATTGGAACCGTCCTTAAGCACTGAGTTCTATGTATGTTGTCCAATGACTCGTTACTACCACACATTGGGTTCCGGTAACTCGACCCCTCTCGACTTATTAACCAACTTGGTCTCTGTCCAGGAGTCGCAACTAGTTTCTGGTGTTTGTAGGTAGTGCTATTTTTCTACCAAGTGGCACCCGGCAGGGTGGGCTTGGGACAGACTAGGCACACGTGGCACGGTGTACCGAGTGGCACCCGGTTGGTGGGCTCGGGAACCCTGCTCACATCGTTTGGGGCCGTAAGCGACACCCCGGCCGGATCTCCTTGCGGATGGAACCCGAATAGGCGATAAACCTGGACTAGAGTCTTGTGTGGTTAGTCAGGTCGTGGCTGACACCCTCGCCAGGCTTCCGCTTGAAGGTTGTCGAGATACATGACGTGTACATGGCGGTAAGTGGCGAGAGCGTGTGTGAAGAAGTACACCCCTGCAGGGTTAACATGATCTATTCGAATAGCCGGGTCCACGGTTATGGACTTCTTGGATGCTTACATGGTACATAGACAACTTGAAGTGGATACTATAAAATGCTCAAGACATGTGTGAGTGCTATGGATGGCCTTCTCGTAGGGAGACGGGGATGAATCCATAGTAGTGTATTGTGTGGTGATTAGTGGACTCGTGTACGTTGTTTCACCTCAAGAGTTTCTGGTAGTCGTAGAACAGGATAGCCACAGAGTCAAAGCTGGCTTGCTGCAACTAAACCCCACATTACCCTCTTGATACAAATGCATGTACGATAGGATCTGATGTAAGTCTTGCTGAGTACCTTTGTACTCATGTTGCTTTATTTATGTTTTTGCAGCTGAGACTTCGGTCTTACTAGTGTTCTCGTGGACTTCGACTAGTAGCTAGTACCTCAGCTACGATCTTGATCGGACGTTGTAGATAGTCAGGCGTTCAGCCTTTTTCATTTATAGATGTCTGTACTCAGACATGTAATGCTTCCGCTTGTTGCTTGATTGCTCTGACTGTTGGGTCATGTGACCCCTGTTTGTAATAATGCTGTGATGGCTCTTCTCAGCCTTTATCTATATAAGTTGTTGAGTTATGCTGTGATGCCATGTTGTACAGCACATACCTGCATGTTATGCGTACGTGTAATGTGTATTGCTATGTGTGGGATCTGACTATCTAGTTGTTTATTCTTAGTAGCCTCTCTTACCGGGAAATGTCTCCTAGTGCTTCCACTGAGCCCTGGTAGCTTGCTACTGCTCCGGAACACTTAGGCTGGCCGGCATGTGTCCTTCTTCGATCCTGTGTCTGTCCCTTCGGGGAAATGTCACGCGATGAATACCGGAGTCCTGTTAGCCTGCTACAGCCCGGTTCACCGGAGTCCTGTTAGCCCAGTGCTACAGCCTGGATTCACTCGTTGATGACCGACACGATCGATGCTGGGTCATGGATGCCTGTCCCTGTAAGTGAGTGCCACTTTGGGTTTACGACTAGCCATGTCAGCCAGGGCTCTTTATCATATGGATGCTAGCGACACCATCATATACGTGTGCCAAAATGCGCAAACGGTCCCGGGCAAAGGTAAGGCGACACCCGTGGGGATACCGTGCGTGAGGCCGCAAAGTGATATGAGGTGTTACATGCTAGATCGATGTGGCATAGAGTCGGGGTCCTGACAACGATATAAAGATCACCGGAATCGGAGTTACGGTTTGGAAATGGCAAGCAATTCAAATATGGCACCGATCTGTGATTTACAGCAAGTAGCCATCTAAAAGCAACAAGATGAACATGCTACAGCACTCAAACATGACAACAAAATACATGGCAGGGATCCATTCATGATGCTTAACAAAAGTCTAGAACTGAGCTATGGCCAATTCATCCATTAACAGGTTCAAACAGCATGGCAAAAATGCAAACGGTAAACAGATCTCAGACTTAGTGAAATTAACACAAGCCTGGAATTTCAAATCAGATAGCACTCTTCGGAGCATGAAAACTATATGCTACAAGACATGAACATGGCAAAGTAAAGCATGGCATGGAACTACTCAAAGAGCTTAAAAAAAGTCCCTTAGTGACCTTGAGCCAAAAGGGATCAGAAAATACAATTGCAAGCATGTGAACATGGCAAAAACATAATCAGATTACAGACTTAGTGAAAACTGGAGCATGCTGAAAACAGATATCAAGCAGGCATGTTTACGAGCTCGATGCACTCACTACAGAGTAAGGCATGACAATCTAAGCATACACCCATCAAGAATACACAAAATTCAAGCTAGACATGGCAAGAACAATAACATAGCATGCACGGATCAACTACAACATCCTCGGAAAAATCGCTAACAAGTAGATAATCTGCCCAGATTCACGAAGTGGCAAAAGTAGATCTCGATTGACTCAAGCTAGGGTGCTCCATGATTGCAAACAAAGACATGGATGGATAGAGCACTACAAGATTAACAAATCATCCTTACTGATCATCCTCAAAAGAGGCACGAATCACTAGGAAACAACACGAACAATGAGATAAACAGGTCAAGGACTTAGGGGAAATGCTAAGTCCCTGAAATCAGCATTACCAAGTGCCTCACTTGGCAAGCTTGTGCTAGTCACCACACACATCACAAAAATACAGGGTTGCACCTCTGGAAAGATGACAAAACCCTTAACAAAACATATGTAGGGCTCAGGGGCATATCATGCACACAATAATCATGGCAAAAATGACAAATATCTAAATGGAGCAGCAGATCTGACAATTATCTCAAACAGCACTCTTCCAACAGCATTTCGGGCATCAAGATGAACTCAAATGAAAATGATGCAATGGAATGAAATGATGTGCTCTCTGAGGCGAACATTTTGATATGCTATATGCCCAAATCGGAGCTAAGGATGCGGAGTTATAGCATGATGAAGATGGCACAAAAAATTAGGGTTAGGGAGGCAAAAGTCAACGTCCGAATTCCAGATCCAGATCCAGCACGCGGACCGAGGAGATCGCTGGAGTTTCCTGTAGCCACCGGAGAAGAAGAGGCGGTCGGCGAGGGCGCGGTGGTCACCGGAGCTTCAAGGAGTCGGGGAGCTCGCCGGACGGCGATGTCGGCGGCCGGGCGGAGAGGCGACCGTGGCGAGGAGGCGCGGTGGAGGACGGCGGGGTGGCTTGCCGTGGCCGGTGGGCAACTCCGGCGGCGACCGGAGCATGCGGCAGCGCGGGGCGCCCGAG